>NW_027275659.1:0-53569 GCF_030028105.1 Mobula birostris
ACTGTGTTTTCGTGCACCTGTCATACCTTCCCCTCTATCGCTGTGTTTTCGCGCACTCCCATAGCATCCCTATATCGCTGTGCCTTCGTGCACCTCTCATACCTTCCCCTATATCACCCTGTTTTTGCGCACCTCCTATACCTTCCCTTATATCGCTGCCGTTTTCGTGCACCTCTCATACCTTCCCCTATATGGCTGTGTTTTCATGCACATCTCATAACGTTCCCTTTATCGCTGTGTATTCGTGCACCTCCCATTCCTTCCCGAATATATCTCTGTGTTTTCGTGCACCTTTCATAACTTCTCCTATATCACTGTGTTTTTCTGCACCTCTGATACCTTCCCTAATATCGCTGCGTTTTCATGCACATCTCATCACGTCCCCTATATCGCTGTGTATTCATTCACCTCCCATAGCATCCCCTATATCACTGTGCCATGCACACCTCTCATAGCTTCCCCTATATCGCTGTCTTTTCGCGCACATCCTATAGATTCACCTTTATCGCTGTGTTATTGCTCACCTCTCATAGCTTCCCCTGTACCGCCGTGTTTTTGCTCACCTCTCATAGCTTCCCCTATATCGCCGTGTTTTCGTGCACCTCTCATGTCTTCAAATGGATCGCTATGTTTTCGCTCCTCTCAATACTTCCCCTATATCGCTGTGTTTTCTCGCACAATTGATACATTCTCCCGTATCGCCGTGTTTTTGCGCACCTCTCATACCTTCCCCTATATCGCCCTGTTTTTGCGCACATCCCATACCTTCCACTATATTGCCCTGTTTTCGCGCACCTCTCATGTCTTCCACTACATCGCTGTGTTTTCTGGCACCTTTGATGCATTCCCCTCTAATGCCAAGTTTTCGCGCACCTCTCATATTTTCCCCTATATCGCCGTGTTTACGCGCACCTCTTATAACCTCCCCCTATATCGCCATGTTTTTATGCACATCTCATACCATCTCCTATATCGCTGTGTTTTCGTGCACCTTTCATGCCTTCCCCTATATCACTGTGTTTTCACATACCTCTCATAACTTCTCCTATATCGCTCTGTTTTTGTGTACCTCTCATACCTTCCCTAATATCGCTGAGTTTTCATACACATCTCATCACGTCCCCTATATCGCTGTGTATTCATTCACCTCCCATAGCATCCCCTATATCGCTGTCTTTTCGCGCACATCCTATAGATTCACCTTTATCGCTGTGTTATTGCTCACCTCTCATAGCTTCCCCTGTATCGCCGTGTTTTTGCTCACCTCTCATAGCTTCCCCTATATCGCCGTGTTTTCTCGCACCTCTCATGTCTTCACCTAGATCGCTATGTTTTTGCTCCTCTCAATACTTCCCCTATATCGCTGTGTTTTCTCGCACATCTGATACATTCTCCCGTATCGCCGTGTTTTTGCTCACCTCTCATAGCTTCCCCTATATCGCCGTGTTTTCGTGCACCTCTCATGTCTTCACCTGGATCGCTATGTTTTCGCTCCTCTCAATACTTCCCCTATATCGCTGTGTTTTCCTCGCACAATTGATACATTCTCCCGTATCGCCGTGTTTTTGCACACCTCTCATAATTTCCCCTATATTGCCGTGTTCTTGCACGCCTCTCATACCTTCCCCTATATCGCCCTGTTTTTGCGCACATCCCATACCTTCCACTATATTGCCCTGTTTTCGCGCACCTCTCATGTCTTCCACTACATCGCTGTGTTTTCTGGCACCGTTGATGCATTCCCCTCTAATGCCAAGTTTTCGCGCACCTCTCATACTTTCCCCTATATCGCCGTGTTTACGCGCACCTCTCATACCTCCCCCTATATCGCCATGTTTTTATGCACATCTCATACCATCTCCTATATCGCTGTGTTTCGGTGCACCTTTCATACCTTCCCCTATATCACTGTGTTTTCACACACCTCTCATAACTTCTCCTATATCGCTCTGTTTTTGTGTACCTCTCATACCTTCCCTAATATCGCTGAGTTTTCATACACATCTCATCACGTCCCCTATATCGCTGTGTATTCATTCACCTCCCATAGCATCCCCTATATCGCTGTGCCATGCGCACCTCTCTTAGCTTCCCCTATATCGCTGTCTTTTCGCGCACATCCTATAGATTCACCTTTATCGCTGTGTTATTGCTCACCTCTCATAGCTTCCCCTGTATCGCCGTGTTTTTGCTCACCTCTCATAACTTCCCCTATATCGCCGTGTTTTCGCGCACCTCTCATGTCTTCACCTAGATCGCTATGTTTTCGCTCCTCTCAGTACTTCCCCTATATCGCTGTGTTTTCTCGCACATCTGATACATTCTCCCGTATCGCCGTGTTTTTGCTCACCTCTCATAGCTTCCCCTATATCGCCGTGTTTTTGCTCACCTCTCATGTCTTCACCTAGATCTCTATGTTTTCGCTCCTCTCAATACTTCCCCCATATGGTTGTGTTTTCATGCACATCTCATCACGTCCCCTATAACGCTGTGTATTCACGCACCTCTCATAGCATCCCCTATATCGCTGTGCCTTGCGCACCTCTCATAGATTTCCCTATGTCGCTGTCTTTTCGCGCACATCCCATAGATTCACCTTTATCCCTGTGTTATTGCTCACCTCTCATAGGTTCCCCTGTATCGCCGTGTTATTGCTCACCTCTCATAGCTTCGTCTATATCGCCGTGTTTTCGCGCAGCTCTCATGTCTTCAAGTAGATCGCTATGTTTTCGCTCCTCTCAATACTTCCCCTATATCGCTGTGTTTTCTTCCACATCTGATACATTTTGCCGTATCGCCGTGTTTTCGCACACCTCTCATAATTTTCCCTATATCGCCATGTTCTCGCACACCTCTCATACCTTCCCCTATATCACTATGTTTTCGCGCAGATTCCATTGCGTCCCCTATATCGCTGTGTTTTCGCGCACCTCTCATAGCTTCCCCTATATCGCCCTGTTTTCGTGCACATCCCATAGCTTCCACTATATTGCCCTGTTTTTGCGCACCTCTCATGTATTCCACTACATAGCTGTCTTTTCTGGCACCTCTGATGCATTCCCCTGTAACGCCAAGTTTTCGCGCAACTCTCATACCTCCCCCTATATCGCCATGTTTTTATGCACATCTCATACCGTCTCCTATATCGCTGTGTTTTCGTGCACCTCCCATAGCATCCCCTATATCGCTGTGCCTTTGTGCACCTCTCATACCTTCCCCTATATCGCTGTGTTTTCTCGCACCTCTGATACATTCGCCTGTATCGCTGTGGTTTCGCGCCACATCCCATATGTTCCACTATATTACCCTGTTTCTGCGCACCTCTCATGTCTTCCCCTATATCACGGTGTTTTCGCGTACCTCTCATAGCATCCCGTATATCGCTGTGCCTTCGCGCACCTCTCATACCTTCCCCTATATCGCCTTGTTTTCGCGCACCTTCCATACCTTCCTCTATATCGCTGTTTTCATGCACCTCTCATACCTCCCTCTATCTCGCTGTGTTTTCATGCACGTCTCATAATTTCTCCTATATCACTGTATTTTTGCGCACCTCTCATGGCTTCCCCAATATCGCCGTGTTTTCATGCACATCTCATAACGTCTCCTATATCTCTGTGTATTCACGCACCTCGCATAGCATCCCCTATATTGCTGTGCATTTGCGCACCGCTCATACCTTCCCCAATATTGCCCTGTTTTCCCGCGCACCTCCCATAGCTTCGCCTACATCGCTGTGTTTTTGCACGCCTCTCATACCTTCCGCTATAGCGCCCTGTTGTTGCACACGTCCCATAACTTCACCTTTATCGCTGTGTTATTGCTTACCTCTCATAGCTTCCCCTATATCGCCGTGTTTTCGCGCACCTCTCATGTCTTCACCTATATCACTGTGTTTTCGCGCACGTCCAATAGCGTCCCCTATATCGCTGTGTTTTCACGCACCTCTCATGTCTTCCCCTATATCACTGTGTTTTCGTGCACCTCCCATACCATCCCCTATATTGCTGTGCCTTCGAGCACCTCCCATACCTTCCCCTATATCGCTGTGTTTTCTTGTACCTCTCATACCTCCCCTTATATCGCTGTGTTTTCACGCACCTCTCATAACTTCTCCTATATTGCTGTATTTTTGCGCACCTCTCATAACTTCACCTATATTGCCGTGTTTTTATGCACATCTCATAACGTCCCCTATATCTCTTTGTATTCGTGCACCTCCCATTCCTTCCCGTATATATCTCTGTGTTTTCGTGCACCTTTCATACGTTCCCCTATATCGCTGTGTTTTCGCACACCTCTCATAACTTCTCCAATATCGCTGCGTTTTCATGCACATCTCATCACGTCCCCTATATCGCTGTGTATTCACACACCTCTCATTATTTCCCCTATATCGCCATGTTCTCGCGCACCTCTCATACCTTCCCCTATCGCGCCCTGTTTTCGCGCACATCCCATACCTTCCACTATATTGCCCGGTTTTCGTGCACCTCTCAAGTCTTCCACTACATCACTGTGTTTTCTGGCACCTCTGATGGTTTCCCCTGTAACACCATATTTTCGCGCACCTCTCATACTTTCCCCTATATCGCCGTGTTTACGCGCACCTCTCATACCTCCCCTATATCGCCATGTTTTTATGCACATCTCATACCGTCTCCTATATCGCTGTGTTTTCGCGCACTCCCATAGCATCCCCAATATCGCTGTGCCTTCGTGCACCTCTCATACCTTCCCCTATATCGCCCTGTTTTTGCGCACCTCCTATACCTTCCCTTATATCGCTGCGTTTTCGTGCACCTCTCATACCTTCCCCTATATGGCTGTGTTTTCATGCACATCTCATAACGTTCCCTTTATCGCTGTGTATTCGTGCACCTCCCATTCCTTCCCGAATATATCTCTGTGTTTTCGTGCACCTTTCATAACTTCTCCTATATCGCTGTGTTTTTGTGCACCTCTGATACCTTCCCTAATATCGCTGCGTTTTCATGCACATCTCATCACGTCCCCTATATCGCTGTGTATTCATTCACCTCCCATAGCATCCCCTATATCACTGTGCCATGCGCACCTCTCATAGCTTCCCCTATATCGCTGTCTTTTCGCGCACATCCTATAGATTCACCTTTATCGCTGTGTTATTGCTCACCTCTCATAGCTTCCCCTGTATCGCCGTGTTTTTGCTCACCTCTCATAGCTTCCCCTATATCGCCATGTTTTCGTGCACCTCTCATGTCTTCACCTGGATCGCTATGTTTTCGCTCCTCTCAATACTTCCCCTATATCGCTGTGTTTTCTCGCACAATTGATACATTCTCCCGTATCGCCGTGTTTTTGCACACCTCTCATAATTTCCCCTATATTGCCGTGTTCTCGCACGCCTCTCATACCTTCCCCTATATCACTGTGTTTTCGCGCACATCACATAGATTCACCTTTATTGCTGTGTTATTGCTCACCTCTCATAGCTTCCCCTGTATCGCCGTGTTTTTGCGCGCCTCTCATAACTACCCCCATATCGCCGTGTTGTTAAGCACATCTCATAACGTCCCCTATATCGCAGTGTATTCGCGCACCTCCCATAGCATCCCCTATATCGCTGTGCCTTCGCGCACCTCCCATAGCATCCCCTATATCGCTGTGCCTTCGTGCACCTCTCATACCTTCCCCTATATCACCCTGTTTTCGCGCACCTCCTATACCTTCCCTTATATCGCTGCGTGTTCGTGCACCTCTCATTACCTTCCCATATTGCCCTGTTTTCACGCACCTCCTATACCTTCCCTTAAATCGCTGCGTTTTCGTGTACCTCTCATACCTACCCTTATATCGCTGTGTTTTCACACAACTCTCATAACTTCTCCTATATCTCTGTGTTTTCGTGTACCTTTCATACCTACCCTTATATCGCTGTGTTTTCACACAACTCTCATAACTTCTCCTATATCACTGTGTTTTTTGTGCACATCTCATACCTTCCCTAATATCGCTGAGTTTTCATGCACATCTCATCACGTCCCCTATATCGCTGTGTATTTGCCCTCCTCCCATAGCATCCCCTATATCGCTGTGCATTGCGCACCTCTCATACCTTCCCCTATATCGCCCTGTTTTCGCGCACATCCCATACCTTCCACTTTATTGCCCTGTTTTCCGCGCACCTCTCATGTCTTCCACTACATCGCTGTGTTTTCTGGCACCTCTGATGCATTCCCCTGTAACGCCAAGTCTTCGCACACCTCTCATACTTTCCCCTATATCGCCGTGTTTACCGCGCACCTCTCATACCTCCCCCAATATCGCCATGTTTTTATGCACATCTCATACCATCACCTATATCGCTGCGTTTTCGTGCACCTCCCATAGCATCCCCTATATCGCTGTGCCGTCGTGCACCTCTCATACCTTCCCTTACATCGCCCAGTTTTCACGCACCTCCTATACATTCCCCTCTATCACTGTGTTTTCACACACTTCTCATAACTTCTCCTATATCGCTGTGTTTTTGTGCACCTCTCATACCTTCCCTAATAACACTGCGTTTTCATGCACATCTCATTACGTCCGCTATATCGCTGTGTATTCATGCACCTCCTATAGCAACCCCTATATCGCAGTGCCTTGCGCACCTCTCATAGCTTCCACTATATCTCTGTCTTTTCGCTCACATCCCATAGATTCACCTTTATTGCTGTGTTTTTGCTCACCTCTCATAACTTCCCCTATATCGCCGTGTTTTCGCGCACCTCTCATGTCTTCACATAGATCGCTATGTTTTCGCTCCTCCCAATACTTCCCCTATATCGCTGTGTTTTCTCGCACATCTGATACATTCTCCCATATCGCCGTGTTTTCATATACATCTCATAAACGTCCTCTATATTGCTGGGTTTTCACGCACCTCTCATAACTTCCCCTATATCGCCCTGTTTTTGCGCACCTCTCATAACTTCCCCTATATCGCTGTGTTTTCGCACACCTCTCATGGTTTCCCGACTATCGCCGTGTATTCATGCACATCTCATACTGTCCCCTATATCGCTGTGCCTTACACACCTCTCATACCTTCCCCTATATAGCTGTCCTTTTGCGCACATCCCGTAGATTCACCTTTATCGCTGTGTTATTGCTCACCTCTCATAGCTTCCCCTGTATCACCGGGTTTTAGCTCACCTCTCATAGCTTCCCTTATATCGCCGTATTCTTATGCACATCTCATAACGTCCCCTATATCGCTGTGTATTCGCGCACCACCCATAGCATCCCCTATATCGCTGTGCCTTACACACCTCTCAAACCTTCCCCGATATAGCTGTCCTTTTGCGCACATCCCGTAGATTCACCTTATCGCTGTGTTATTGCTCACCTCTCATAGCTTCCCCTGTATCACCGGGTTTTAGCTCACCTCTCATAGCTTCCCCTATATCGCCGTATTCTTATGCACATCTCATAACGTCCCTATATCGCTGTGTATTCGCGCACTCACCATAGCATCCCCTATATCGCTGTGCCTTCACGCACCTCTCATACCTTCCCCTATATCGCCCTGTTTTCGCGCACCTCCCATTCCTTCACCTATATCGCTGTTTTCGTGCACCTCTCATACCTTCCCCTATATCGCTGTGTTTTCACACACCTCTCATAACTTCTCCTACATTCGCTGTGTTTTTGTGCACCTCTCATACCTTCCCTAATATCGCTGCGTTTTCATGCACATCTTATCACGTCCCCTATATCGCTGTGTATTCACGCACCTCCATAGCATCCCCTATATCGCTGTGCCTTGCGCACCACTCATACCTTTCCTTATATCGCTGTCTTTTCGCGCACATCCCATAGATTCACCTTTATCGCTGTGTTATTGCTCACCTCTCATATCTTCCCCTGTATCGCCGTGTTTTTGCTCACCTCTCATAGCTTCCCCTATATCACCATGTTTTCGCACACCTCTCCTGTCTTCCCCTATATCACCCTGTTTTCGCGCACCTCCTATACCTTCCCTTATATCGCTGCATGTTCATGCACCTCTCATACCTTCCCCATATTGCCCTGTTTTCGCGCACCTCCTATACCTTCCCTTAAATCGCTGCGTTTTCGTGTACCTCTCATACCTACCCCTATATCGTTGTGTTTTCACGCACCTCTCATAACTTCTCCTATATTTCTGTATTTTTGCACACCTCTCATAACTTCCCTATATCGCCGTGATTTTATGCACATCTCATAATGTCCCCTATATCGCTGTGTATTCGTGCGCCTCCTATACCTTCCCCTGTATCGCTGTGTTTTCGCACAGCTCTCATAACTTCTAGTATATCGTTGTGTTTTTGTGCACCTCTCATACCTTCCCTAATACCGTTGCGTTTTCATGCACATCTCATTACGTCCCCATATCGCTGTGTATTCACGCACATCCCATAGGAATCCCCTATATCGCTGTGCCTTGCGCACCTCTCATAGCTTCCCCTATATCGCTGTCTTTTCGCGCACATCCCATAGATTCACCTTTATCGCTGTGTAATTGTTCACCTCTCATAGCTTCCCCTGTATCGCCGTGTTTTTACTCACCTCTCATAGCTTCCCTATATCGCCGTGTTTTCGCGCACCTCTCATGTCTTCACCTAGATCGCTATGTTTTCACTCCTCTAAATACTTCCCCTATAGCGCTGTGTTTTCCCTCGCACATCTGATACATTCTCCCGTATTGCCGTGTTTTCGCACACCTCTCATAATTTCCCCTATATCGCCGAATTCTCGCACACCTCTCATACCTTCCCCTACATCTTTGTGTTTTTGCGCACGTCCCATTGCGTCCTCTATATCGCTGTGATTTTTGTGCACCTCTCATACCTTCCCCTATATTCGTCCTGTTTTCGTATACATCCCCTAGTTTCCACTATATTGCCCTGTTTTCGTGCACCTCTCATGTATTCCACTACATCGCTGTTTTTTTCTGGCACCTCTGATGCATTCCCCTGTAACGCCAAGTTTTCGCGCACCTCTCATACTTTCCCCTATATCGCCGTGTTTTCGGGCAACTCTCATACCTCCCCATATATCGCCGTGTTTTTATGCACATCTCATACCGTCCACTATATTACTGTGATTTCGCGCACCTCGCATAGCATCCCCTATATTGCTGTGCCTTCGTGCACCTCTCATACCTTCCCCTATATCGCCCAGTTTTCGTGCACCTCCTATACCTTCCCTAGTATCGCTGCGTTTTCGTGCACCTCTCATACCTTCCCCTATTTCGCTGTGTTTCCATGCACATCTCATAACGTCCCCTATTTCGTTGTGGTTTCGTGCACCTCCCATAACATTCCCTGTATCGCTGTGCCTTCACGCACCTCTCATACCTTCCCCTATATCGCCGTGTTTTCATGTACATCTCATAAGGTCCACTATATCGCAGGGTTTTCACGCACCTCTCATAACTTCCCCTATATCGCCCTGTTTTCGTGCTCCTCTCATACCTTCCCCTATATCACTGTGTTTTCACGCACCTCTCATAACTTCCGCTATATCGCTGTTTTTTTCGCACACCTCTCATGGTTTCCCATCTATCACCGTGTATTCATGCATATCTCAAACCATCCCATATATCGCTGTGCTTTCGCGCACCTCTCACACCTTCCCCTATATCGCTGTGTTTTCGTGCACCTCTCATACCTTCACTAATTTCGTTGCATTTTCATGCACATCTCATCACGTCCCCTATATCGCTGTGTTTTCGCACACCTCTCATACCTTCCCCTATATCGATGTCTTTTCGCGCACATCCCATAGATTCACCTTTATCGCTGTGTTATCGCTTACCTCTCATAGCTTCCCCTGTATCGGCGGGTTTTAGCTCACCTTTCATAGCTTCCACTATATTGCCTTGTTTTCGCGCACCTCTCATGTCTTCTCCTATATCATCGTGTTTTCGTGCACCTTCCATAGCATCCCCTATATTGCTGTGCCTTCATCTATATCACCCTGTTTTCGAGCACCTTCCATACCTTCTCCTATATCGCTGTGCCTTGCGCACCTCTCATAACTTCCCCTTTATCGCCCTGTTTTAGCGCACCTCCCATTCCTTCACCTATATCGCTGTTTTCGTGCACCTCTCATACCTTCCCCTATATCACTGTGTTTTCACACAAGTCTCATAACTTCTCCTTTGTCGCTGTGTTTTTGTACACCTCTCATACGTTCCCTAATATCGCTGCGTTTTCATGCACATCTCATCACGTCCGCTATATCGCTGTGTATTCATGCACCTCCTATAGCATCCCCTATATCGCAGTGCCTTGCGCACCTCTCATAGCTTCCACTATATCTCTGTCTTTTCGCTCACATCCCATAGATTCACCTTTATTGCTGTGTTTTTGCTCACCTCTCATAACTTCCCCTATATCGCCGTGTTTTCGCGCACCTCTCATGTCTTCACATAGATCGCTATGTTTTCGCTCCTCCCAATACTTCCCCTATATCGCTGTGTTTTCTCGCACATCTGATACATTCTCCCATATCGCCGTGTTTTCATATACATCTCATAACGTCCTCTATATTGCTGGGTTTTCACGCACCTCTCATAACTTCCCCTATATCGCCCTGTTTTTGCGCACCTCTCATAACTTCCCCTATATCGCTGTGTTTTCGCACACCTCTCATGGTTTCCCGACTATCGCCGTGTATTCATGCACATCTCATACTGTCCCCTATATCGCTGTGCCTTACACACCTCTCATACCTTCCCCTATATAGCTGTCCTTTTGCGCACATCCCGTAGATTCACCTTTATCGCTGTGTTATTGCTCACCTCTCATAGCTTCCCCTGTATCACCGGGTTTTAGCTCACCTCTCATAGCTTCCCCTATATCGCCGTATTCTTATGCACATCTCATAACGTCCCCTATATCGCTGTGTATTCGCGCACCACCCATAGCATCCCCTATATCGCTGTGCCTTACACACCTCTCAAACCTTCCCCGATATAGCTGTCCTTTTGCGCACATCCCGTAGATTCACCTTTATCGCTGTGTTATTGCTCACCTCTCATAGCTTCCCCTGTATCACCGGGTTTTAGCTCACCTCTCATAGCTTCCCCTATATCGCCGTATTCTTATGCACATCTCATAACGTCCCCTATATCGCTGTGTATTCGCGCACCACCCATAGCATCCCCTATATCGCTGTGCCTTCACGCACCTCTCATACCTTCCCCTATATCGCCCTGTTTTCGCGCACCTCCCATTCCTTCACCTATATCGCTGTTTTCGTGCACCTCTCATACCTTCCCCTATATCGCTGTGTTTTCACACACCTCTCATAACTTCTCCTACATCGCTGTGTTTTTGTGCACCTCTCATACCTTCCCTAATATCGCTGCGTTTTCATGCACATCTTATCACGTCCCCTATATCGCTGTGTATTCACGCACCTCCCATAGCATCCCCTATATCGCTGTGCCTTGCGCACCACTCATACCTTTCCTTATATCGCTGTCTTTTCGCGCACATCCCATAGATTCACCTTTATCGCTGTGTTATTGCTCACCTCTCATATCTTCCCCTGTATCGCCGTGTTTTTGCTCACCTCTCATAGCTTCCCCTATATCACCATGTTTTCGCACACCTCTCCTGTCTTCCCCTATATCACCCTGTTTTCGCGCACCTCCTATACCTTCCCTTATATCGCTGCATGTTCATGCACCTCTCATACCTTCCCCATATTGCCCTGTTTTCCGCGCACCTCCTATACCTTCCCTTAAATCGCTGCGTTTTCGTGTACCTCTCATACCTACCCCTATATCGTTGTGTTTTCACGCACCTCTCATAACTTCTCCTATATTTCTGTATTTTTGCACACCTCTCATAACTTCCCCTATATCGCCGTGATTTTATGCACATCTCATAATGTCCCCTATATCGCTGTGTATTCGTGCGCCTCCCATACCTTCCCCTGTATCGCTGTGTTTTCGCACAGCTCTCATAACTTCTAGTATATCGTTGTGTTTTTGTGCACCTCTCATACCTTCCCTAATACCGTTGCGTTTTCATGCACATCTCATTACGTCCCCATATCGCTGTGTATTCACGCACATCCCATAGAATCCCCTATATCGCTGTGCCTTGCGCACCTCTCATAGCTTCCCCTATATCGCTGTCTTTTCGCGCACATCCCATAGATTCACCTTTATCGCTGTGTAATTGTTCACCTCTCATAGCTTCCCCTGTATCGCCGTGTTTTTACTCACCTCTCATAGCTTCCCCTATATCGCCGTGTTTTCGCGCACCTCTCATGTCTTCACCTAGATCGCTATGTTTTCACTCCTCTAAATACTTCCCCTATAGCGCTGTGTTTTCTCGCACATCTGATACATTCTCCCGTATTGCCGTGTTTTCGCACACCTCTCATAATTTCCCCTATATCGCCGAATTCTCGCACACCTCTCATACCTTCCCCTACATCTTTGTGTTTTTGCGCACGTCCCATTGCGTCCTCTATATCGCTGTGATTTTTGTGCACCTCTCATACCTTCCCCTATATCGTCCTGTTTTCGTATACATCCCCTAGTTTCCACTATATTGCCCTGTTTTCGTGCACCTCTCATGTATTCCACTACATCGCTGTTTTTTTCTGGCACCTCTGATGCATTCCCCTGTAACGCCAAGTTTTCGCGCACCTCTCATACTTTCCCCTATATCGCCGTGTTTTCGGGCAACTCTCATACCTCCCCATATATCGCCGTGTTTTTATGCACATCTCATACCGTCCACTATATTACTGTGATTTCGCGCACCTCGCATAGCATCCCCTATATTGCTGTGCCTTCGTGCACCTCTCATACCTTCCCCTATATCGCCCAGTTTTCGTGCACCTCCTATACCTTCCCTAGTATCGCTGCGTTTTCGTGCACCTCTCATACCTTCCCCTATTTCGCTGTGTTTCCATGCACATCTCATAACGTCCCCTATTTCGTTGTGGTTTCGTGCACCTCCCATAACATTCCCTGTATCGCTGTGCCTTCACGCACCTCTCATACCTTCCCCTATATCGCCGTGTTTTCATGTACATCTCATAAGGTCCACTATATCGCAGGGTTTTCACGCACCTCTCATAACTTCCCCTATATCGCCCTGTTTTCGTGCTCCTCTCATACCTTCCCCTATATCACTGTGTTTTCACGCACCTCTCATAACTTCCGCTATATCGCTGTTTTTTCGCACACCTCTCATGGTTTCCCATCTATCACCGTGTATTCATGCATATCTCAAACCATCCCATATATCGCTGTGCTTTCGCGCACCTCTCACACCTTCCCCTATATCGCTGTGTTTTCGTGCACCTCTCATACCTTCACTAATTTCGTTGCATTTTCATGCACATCTCATCACGTCCCCTATATCGCTGTGTTTTCGCACACCTCTCATACCTTCCCCTATATCGATGTCTTTTCGCGCACATCCCATAGATTCACCTTTATCGCTGTGTTATCGCTTACCTCTCATAGCTTCCCCTGTATCGGCGGGTTTTAGCTCACCTTTCATAGCTTCCACTATATTGCCTTGTTTTCGCGCACCTCTCATGTCTTCTCCTATATCATCGTGTTTTCGTGCACCTTCCATAGCATCCCCTATATTGCTGTGCCTTCATCTATATCACCCTGTTTTCGAGCACCTTCCATACCTTCTCCTATATCGCTGTGCCTTGCGCACCTCTCATAACTTCCCCTTTATCGCCCTGTTTTAGCGCACCTCCCATTCCTTCACCTATATCGCTGTTTCGTGCACCTCTCATACCTTCCCCTATATCACTGTGTTTTCACACAAGTCTCATAACTTCTCCTTTGTCGCTGTGTTTTTGTACACCTCTCATACGTTCCCTAATATCGCTGCGTTTTCATGCACATCTCATCACGTCCCCTATAACGCTGTGTATTCACGCACCTCCCATAGCATCCCCTATATCGCTGTGCCTTGCGCACCTCTCATACCTTTCCCTATATCGCTGTCTTTCGCGCACATCGCATAGATTCACCTTTATCGCTGTGTTATCGCTCACCTCTCATAGCTTCCCTGTATCGCCGTGTTTTTGCTCACCTCTCATAGATTCCCTTATATCGTCGTGTTTTTGGGCACCTCTCCTGTCTTCCCCTATATCACTGTGTTTTCGCGCACATCTCATAACGTCCCCTATTTCGCTGTGTATTCGTGCACCTCCCATAAAATTCCTATATCGCGCTGCCTTCACGCACCTCTCATACCTTCCCCTATATCACCGTGTTTTCATGCACATCTCATAACGTCCCCTATATTACTGGGTTTTCACACACCTCTCATAACTTCCCCTATATCGCCCTGTTTCGCACTCCTCTCATACATTCACCTATATCACTGTGTTTTCACGAACCTCTCTTAACTTCTCCTATATCGCTGTGTTTTTGCACACCTCTCATACCTTTCCCCTATATCGCCATGTTTTTATGCACATCTCATAACTTCTCCTATATCGCTGTGGTTTTTGTGCACCTCTCATACCTTCCCTAATATCGCTGCGTCTTCATGCACATCTCATCACGTCCCCTATATCGCTGTGTATTCACGCAGCTCCCATAGCATCCCCTATATCGCTGTGCATTGCGCACCTCTCATACCCTATATCGCTGTCTTTTCGCGCACATCCCATAGAATCACCTTTATCGCTGTGTTATTGCTCACCTCTCATAGCTTCCCCTGTATCACCGGGTTTTAGCTCACCTCTCATAGCTTCTACTATATTGCCCTGTTTTCGTGCACCTCTCATGTCTTCCCCTATATCACTGCGTTTTTACACACCTTCCATAGCATTCCCTATATTGCTGTGCCTTCGCATACCTCCATTAACTTCATCTGTATCACCCTGTTTTTCGAGTACCTTCCATACCTTCCCATATATCGCTGTGCCTTGCACATCTTTCATACCTTCCACTATATCGCTGTCTTTCCGCGCACATCCCATAGATTCACTTTTATCGCTGCGTAATTGCTCACCTCTCATAGCTTACCCAGATCACCGTGTTTTTACTCACCTCTCATAGCTCTTCCCCTAATATCGCTGTGTTTTCGCGCACCTCTCATGTCTTCACCTAGATCGCTATGTTTTCGCTCCTCTCAATACTTCCCCTATATCGCTGTGTTTTCTCGCACATCTGATACATTCTCCCGTATCGCCATGTTTTTTCACACCTCTCATAATTTCCCCTATATCGCCGTGTTCTCGCACACCTCTCATACCTTCCCCTATATCTTTGTGTTTTTGCGCACGTCCCATTGCGTCCCCTATATCGCTGTGTTTTTTGTGCACCTCTCATACTTTCCCCTATATCGTCCTGTTTTTCATGCACATCCCATAGCTTCCACTATATTGCCCTGTTTTCGCGCACCTCTCATGTATTCCACTACATTGCTGTGTTTTCTGGCACCTCTGATGCATTCCCCTGTAACGCCAAGTTTTCGCGCACCTCTCATACTTTCCCCTATATCGCCGTGTTTTCGCACACCTCTCATAATTTCTCCTATATCGCCGTGTTCTCGCACACCTCTCATACCTTCACCTATATCACTGTGTTTTCGCGCACGTCCCCATTGTGTCCCCTATACCGCTGTGTTTCGCGCACCTCTCATATCTCCCCATATAGCGCCGTGATTTTATGCACATCTCATACCGTCCCTATATTACTGTGATTTCGCGCACATCCCATAGCATCCCCTATATCGCTGTGCCTTCGTGCACCTCCTATACCTTCCCTTGTATCGCTGCGTTTTCGTGCACCTCTCATACCTTCCCCTATTTCGCTGTGTTTTCATGCACATCTCATAAACGTCCCCTATATCTCTGTGTATTCACACAACTCCCATAGCATCCCTTATATCGTTGTGCCTTCGCACACCTCTCATACGTTCCCCTATATCGCCGTGTTTTCATGCACATCTCATAACGTCCCCTATATCGCTGGGTTTTCACGCACCTCTCATAACTTCCCCTATATCGCCCTGCTTTCGAGCACCTCCCATACCTTGCCCTATATCGCTGTGTTTTCGTGTACCTCTCATACCTCCCCCTATATCGCTGTGTTTTCTAGCAAATCTCATACATTCTCCCATATTGCCGTGCTTTCGCACACCTCTCATAATTTCCCCTATAAAGACGTGTTCTCGCACACCTCTCATACCTTCCCTATATCACTGTGTTTTCGCGCACGTCCCATTTGCGTCCCCTATATCGCTGTGTTTTCGCGCACCTCTCATACTTCCCCTATATCGCCGTGTTTTTATGCACATCTCATACCGTCCCCTATATTACTGTGTTTTCGCGCACCTCCCATAGCATCCCCTATATCGCTGTGCCTTCGCGCACCTCTCATACCTTCCCCAATATCGCCCTGTTTTCGCGCATCTCCTATACCTTCCCTTATATAACTGCATTTTCGTGCACCTCTCATACCTTCCCGCATATTGCCCAGTTTTCGCGCACCTCCAATACCTTCCCTTGTGTCGCGCATTTTCGTGCACCTCTCATACCTTCCCCTATATCGCTGTGTTTTCATGCACATCTCATAACGTCGCCTATTTTGCTGTGTATTCGTGCACCTCCCATAACATTCCTATATCGCTCTGCCTTCACGCACCTCTCATAACTTCCCCTATATCACTGTGTTTTCGCACACCTCTCATTGTTTCCCGTCTATCGCCGTTGTATTCATGCACATCTCATACCGTCCCGTATATCGCTGTGCTTTCGCGCACCTCTCATACCTTCCCCTAATTCGCTGTGTTTTTGTGCACCTCTCATACCATCACTAATATCGTTTGCATTTTCATGCACATCTCATCACGTCCCCTATATCGCTGTGCATTCACGCACCGCCCATAGTATCCCCTATATCGCTGTGCCTTCGCGCACCTCTCATACCTTCCCCTATATCGCCGTTTTCGTACATCTCCCATTCCTTCCCCTATATCGCCTGTGTTTTCGTGCACCTTTCATACCTTCCCCTATATCACTGTGTTTTCACACACCTTTCATAACTTCTCCTATATCGCTGTGTTTTTGTGCACCTCTCATACCTTCCCAAATATCGCTGTATTTTCATGCACATCTCATCACGTCCCCTACATCGCTGTGTATTCACGCACCTCCCATAGCATCCCCAATATCGCTGTGCCTTCGCGCACCTCCTCATGGCTTCCCGACTATCGCCGTGTATTCATGCACATCTCATACCTTCCCCTATATCGCTGTGCTTTCGCGCACCTCCCATAGCTTCGCCTACATCGCTGTTTTCGCGCACCTCTCATACCTTCCCCTATATGAATGTATTTTTGCACACATCTCATACCTTTCCCTATATTGATGTGTTTTCATGCACATCTCATAACGTCCCCTATATCGCTCGTATTTGCGCACCTCCCATACCATCCCCTATATCACTGTGCCTTCGCGCATCTCTCATGCATTCCCATATATCGCCCTGTTTTCGCGCACCTCCCATACCTTCCCCTGTATTGCTGTGTTTTCATGCACCTCTCTTAACTAATCCTATATCGCTGTTGTTTTTGCACACCTCTCATACCTTCCCCTATATCGCTCTGTATTCATGCACATCTCATACCGTCCCCTATATCGCTGTGTTTTGGCGCACCTCCCATAGATTCGCCTACATCGCTGTTTTCGCGCACATCCCATAGTTTCACCTTGATCGCTGTGTTATTGCTCACCTCTCATAGCTTACCCTATATCGCCGTGTTTTCGCGCATCTCGCAAGACTTCACGTATATCGCTATGATTTCGCTCCTATCATTACTTCCCCTATATCGCTGTGTTTTCTCGCACCTCTGATACATTCTCCTGTATTGCCATGTTTTCGCGCACCTCTTACAATTTCCCCTATATCGCCGTGTTCTCACACACCTCTCATACCTTCCCCTATATCACTGTTTTTTTGCGCATGTCCCATAGCGTCCCCTATAGCACTGTGTTTTCTAGCACCTCTGATACATTCCCCTGTATCGCCGTGGTTTCGCGCACATCCCATAGGTTCCACTATATTGCCCTGTTTTTGCGCACCTCTCATGTCTTCCCCTATATCACGGTGTTTTCGCGCACCTCTTATAGCATCCCCTGTATTGCTGTGCCTTCGCGCACCTCTCCTAACTTCCCCTATATCGTCCTGTTTTCGCGCACCTCCCACACCTTCCCCAATATCGCTGTGTTTTCACGCACCACTCATAACTTCTCCTAATTCGCTGTATTTTTGCGCAGTTCTTATACCTTCCCCTATATTGCCGTGTTTTCATGCACATCTCATAACGTCCCCTATATCGCTGTGTATTCGCGCACCTCCCATAGCATCCCTTGTATTGCTGTGCCTTTGCGCACCTCTCATACATTCCCCTATATCGCCCTGTTTTCGCGCACCTTCCATACCTTCCACTATATCGCTGGTTTTCATGCACCTCTCATATCTCCCTCTATATCACTGTGTTTTCACGCACCTCTCATAATTTCTCCTATATCGCCATATTTTTGCACACCTCTCATGGCTTCCCCAATATCGCCGTGTTTTAATGCACATCTCTTAACGTTGCATATATCGCTGTGTATTCGCGCACCTCTCATACCTCCCCCTATGTCGCCCTGTTTTCGCACACCTCCCATACCGTCCCCTATATCGCTGTATTTTCGCACACCTCTCATGGCTTCCCCAATATCGCCATGTTTTCATGCACATCTCATAAAGTCTCCTATATCTCTGCGTATTCACGCACCTCCCATAGCATCCCCTACATCGCTGTGTTTTTGTGCACCTCTCATACTTTCCCCTATATCGCACTGTTTTTGCGCACATCCCATAACTTCACCTTTATCACTGTGTTATTGCTTACCTGTCATAGCTTCCCCTATATCGCCGTGTTTTCGCGCACCTCTCATGTCTTCACCTATATCGCTGTGTTTCCGCTCCTCTCATTACTTCCCCTATATCACTCTGTGTTCTCGCACTTCTGATACAGTTCCCTGTATCAACGTGTTTTCGCGCACCTCTCATAATTTCACCTATATCGCCCTGTTTTCGCACACCTCTCATATCTTCCCCTATATCACTGTTTTTTTGCGCATGTTCCATAGCGTCCCCTATATCGCTGTGTTTTCTCGCCCCTCTGATACATTCCCCTGTATCGTCATGGTTTCGCGCACATCCCATAGGTTCCAGTATATTGCCCTGTTTTTGCGCACCTCTCATGTCTTCCCCTATATCACTGTGTTTTCGTGCATCTCCCATACCATCCCCTATATTGCTGTGTTTCGCACACGTATCATACCTTTCCCTATATCGCCCTGTTTTCGAGCAGCTCCCATACCTTCCCCTATATCGCTGTGTCTTCGTGTACCTCTCATACGTCCCCTTATATCGCTGTGTTTTCACGCACCTCTCATAACTTCCCCTTTATTGCTGTATTTTTGCGCACCTCTCATAACTTCCCTTATATTGCCGTGTTTTTATGCACATCTCATAACGTCCCCTATATCACTGTGTATTCGCGCACCTCCCATAGCATCCCCTATATCGCTGTGCCTTCGCGCACCTCTCATACCTTCCCCTATATCCCCCTGTTTTCACGCACATCCCATACCTTCCATTATATTGCCCTATTTTCACGCACCTCTCATGTCTTCCACTACATCGCTGTGTTTTCTGGCACCTCCGATTCATTCCCCTGTAACACCAAGTTTTCGCGCAGCTCTCATACTTTCCCCTATATAGCCGTGTTTACGCGCACCTCTCATACCTTCCCCAATATCGCCCTGTTTTCGCGCATCTCCTATACCTTCCCTTGTGTCGTGGCATTTTCGTGCACCTCTCATACCTTCCCCTATATCGCTGTGTTTTCATGCACATCTCATAACGTCGAACATTTTGCTGTGTATTCGTGCACCTCCCATAACATTCCCTATATCGCTCTGCCTTCACGCACCTCTCATAACTTCCCCTATATCACTGTGTTTTCGCACACCTCTCATTGTTTCCCGTCTATCGCCGTGTATTCATGCACATCTCATACCGTCCCGTATATCACTGTGCTTTCGCACACCTCTCATACCTTCCCCTAATTCGCTGTGTTTTTGTGCACCTCTCATACCATCACTAATATCGTTGCATTTTCATGCACATCTCATCACGTCCCCTATATCGCTGTGCATTCACGCACCGCCCATAGTATCCCCTATATCGCTGTGCCTTCGCGCACCTCTCATACCTTCCCCTATATCGCCCTGTTTTCGTACATCTCCCATTCCTTCCCCTATATCGCTGTGTTTTCGTGCACCTTTCATACCTTCCCCATATCACTGTGTTTTCACACACCTTTCATAACTTCTCCTATATCGCTGTGTTTTTGTACACCTCTCATACCTTCCCTAATATCGCTGCATTTTCATGCACATCTCATCACGTCCCCTATATCGTTGAGTATTCACGCACCTCCCATAGCATCCCCTATATCGCTGTGCATTGCGCACCTCTCATACCTTCCCCTATATCGTTGTCTTTTCGCGCACATCCCATAGATTCACATTTATCGCCGTGTTTTTGCTCACCTCTCATAGCTTCCCCTATATCGCCGTGTTTTCGTGCACCTCTCATGTCTTCACCTGGATCGCTCTATGTTTTCGCTCCTCTCAATACTTCCCCTATATCGCAGTGTTTTCTAACACATCTCATACATTCTCCGTATCGCCGTGTTTTCGCACACCTCTCATAATTTTCTCCTATATCGCCGTGTTCTTGCACACCTCTCATACCTTCCCCTATAACGCTGTGTTTTCATGCACATCTCATAACGTCGAACATTTTGCTGTGTATTCGTGCACCTTCCATAACATTCCCTATATCGCTCTGCCTTCACGCACCTCTCATAACTTCCCCTATATCACTGTGTTTTCGCACACCTCTCATTGTTTCCCGTCTATCGCCGTGTTTTCATGCACATCTCATACCGTCCCGTATATCACTGTGCTTTCGCGCACCTCTCATACCTTCCCCTAATTCGCTGTGTTTTTGTGCACCTCTCATACCATCACTAATATCGTTGCATTTTCATGCACATCTCATCACGTCCCCTATATCGCTGTGCATTCACGCACCGCCCATAGTATCCCCTATATCGCTGTGCCTTCGCGCACCTCTCATACCTTCCCCTATATCGCCCTGTTTTCGTACATCTCCCATTCCTTCCCCTATATCGCTGTGTTTTCGTGCACCCTTTCATACCTTCCCCATATCACTGTGTTTTCACACACCTTTCATAACTTCTCCTATATCGCTGTGTTTTTGTGCACCTCTCATACCTTCCCTAATATCGCTGCATTTTCATGCACATCTCATCACGTCCCCTATATCGCTGTGTATTCACGCACCTCCCATAGCACCCCCTATATCGCTGTGCCTTCGCACTCTTCTCATACCTTCCCCAATATCGCCCTGTTTTCGCGCACATCCCATACCTTCCCCTATATCGCTGTGTTTTTGTGCACCTCTCATACCTTCTCCTGTATCGACCCGTTTTCGCGCAATTCCTATACCTTCCCTTATATCGCTGCGTTTTCGTGCACTTCCATACCTTCCCGTATATTGCCCAGTTTTTCGCGCATCTCCTATGCCTTCCCTTATATCGCTGCATTTTCGTGCTCCTCTCATACCTTCCCCTATATCGCTGTGTTTTCATGCACATCTCATAACGTCCCCTATTTCGCTGTGTATTCGTGCACCTCCCATAACATTCCCTATATCGCTCTGCCTTCACGCACCTCTCATACCTTCCCCTATATCACCGTGTTTTCATGCACATCTCATAACGTCCCCTATATTGCAGGGTTTTCACACACCTCTCATAACTTCCCCTATATCGCCCTGTTTTCGCACTCCTCTCATACATTCACCTACATCACTGTGTTTTCACGAACCTCTCTTAACTTCTCCTATATCGCTGTGTTTTTGCACACCTCTCATACCTTCCCCTATATCGCCATGTTTTTATGCACATCTCATAACTTCTCCTATATCGCTGTGTTTTTTGCCTCTCATACCTTCCCTAATATCGCTGCGTTTTCATGCACATCTCATCACGTCCCCTATATTGCTGTGTATTCACGCAGCTCCCATAGCATCCCCTATATCGCTGTGCATTGCGCACCTCTCATACCCTATATCGCTGTCTTTTTGCGCACATCCCATAGATTCACCTTTATCACTGTGTTATTGCTCACCTCACATAGCTTCCCCTGTATCGCCGTGTTTTTGCTCACCTCTCATAGCTTCCCCTATATCGCCGTGTTTTCGTGCACCTCTCATGTCTTCACCGAGATCGCTATGTTTTCGCTCCTCTCATTACTTCCCCTATATCGCTGTGTTTTCTAACACATCTCATACATTCTCCCGTATCGCCGTTTTTTCGCGCACCTCTCATAATTTCCCCTATCTCGCCGTGTTCTCGCGCATCTCTCATACTTTCCCCTATATCACTGTTGTGTTTTCGCGCACGTCCCATAGCGTCCCCTATATCACTGTGCTTTCGCGCACCTCTCATACCTTCCCCAATATCGCCCTGTTTTCGTGCACATCCCATAGCTTCCACTATATTGCCCTGTTTTCGCGCACCTCTCATGTATTCCACTACATCGCTGTGTTTTCTTGCACCTCTGAGGCATTCGCCTGTAATGCCAAGTTTTCGCGCACCTCTCATACTTTCCCCTATATCGCCGTGTTTTCGAGCACCTCTCATAGCTTCCCATATATGGCCGTGTTTTCATACACATCTCATACCGTCCGCTATATCACTGTGTTTTTGCGCACCTCCCATAGCATCCCCTATATCGCTGTGCCTTCGTGCACTTCTCATACCTTCCCCTATATCGCCGTGTTTTCATGCACATCTCATAACGTCCCCTCTTTTGCTGGGTTTTCACGCACCTCTCATAACTTCCCCTATATCTCCCTGTTTTTGCGCACCTCTCATAACTTCCCCTATATCGCTGTGTTTTCGCACACCTCTCATGGATTCTCGACTATCGCCGTGTATTCATGCACATCTCATACCGTCCCCTATATCGCTGTGTTTTCGCAGACCTCTCATACCTTCCCCTATATCAATGTCTTTTCGCGCACATCCCATAGATTCACCTTTTTCGCTGTGTTATTGCTCACCTCTCATAGCTTACCCTGTATCGCCGTGTTTTTACTCACCTCTCATAGCTTCCCCTATATCGCTGTGTTTTCGCGCACCTCTCATGTCTTCACCTAGATCGCTATGTTTTCGCTCCTCTCAATACTTCCCCTATATCGCTGTGTTTTCTCGCACATCTGATACATTCTCCCGTATCGCCGTGTTTTTTCACACCTCTCATAATTTCCCCTATATCGCCGTGTTCTCGCACACCTCTCATACCTTCCCCTATATCTTTGTGTTTTTGCGCACGTCCCATTGCGTCCCCTATATCGCGGTGTTTTTTGTGCACCTCTCATACCTTCCCCTATATCGTCCTGTTTTCGTGCACATCCCATAGCTTCCACTATATTGCCCTGTTTTCGCGCACCTCTCATGTATTCCACTACATCGCTGTGTTTTCTGGCACCTCTGATGCATTCCCCTGTAACGCCAAGTTTTCGCGCACCTCTCATACTTTCCCCTATATCACTGTTTTTTCACACACCTCTCATAACTTCCCCTATATCGCTGTTTTTTCGCACACCTCTCATGGTTTCCCGTCTATCGCCGTGTATTCATGCATATCTCAAACCGTCCCATATATCACTCACTGTGCTTTCGCGCACCTCTCATACCTTCCCCTACATCGCCCTGTTTTAGCGCACATCCCATAACTTCCACTATATTGCCATGTTTTTGCGCACCTCTCATGTCTTCCCCTACATCGCTGTGTTTTCTCGCACCTCTGATGCATTCCTCTGCAACGCCAAGTTTTCGCACACGTCTCATACTTTCCCCTCTGTCGCCGTGTTATCGCGCACCTCTCATAGTTTCCCATGTATTGCCGTGTTTTCAAACACATCTCGTACCGTCCCCTATATCACTGTGTTTTCGCACACCTCCCATAGCATCCCCTATATCGCTGTGCCTTCATGCACCTCTCATACCTTCCCCTACATCGCCGTGTTTTCATGCACATGTCATAACTTCCCTTATATCGCTGTGTGTTCGCACACCTCTCATACCTTCCCCTATATCGATGTCTTTTCGCGCACGTCCCATAGATTCACCTTTATCGCTGTGTTATTGCTCACCTCTCAAAGCTTCCCCTGTATTGGGGGGTTTTAGCTCACCTCTCATAGCTTCCACTATATTGCCTTGTTTTCGCGCACCTCTCATGTCTTCTCCTATATCATTGTGTTTTTGTGCACCTTCCATAGCATCCCCTATATTGCTGTGCCTTCATCTATATCACCCTGTTTTCGAGCACCTTCAATACCTTCTCCTATATCGCTGTGCCTTGCGCACCTCCCATAGCTTCGCCTACATCGCTGTTTTCGCGCACATCCCATAGCTTCACCTTGATCGCTGTGTTATTGCTCACCTCTCATAGCTTACCCTTTATCGCCGTGTTTTCGCGCAGCTCGCATGTCTTAACCTATATCGCTATGTTTTCGCTCCTATCATTACTTCCCCTATATCGCTGTGTTTTCTCGCACCTCTGATACATTCTCCTGTATTGCCATGTTTTCGCGCACCTCTTACAATTTCCCCTATATCGCCGTGTTCTCACGCACCTCTCATACCTTCCCCTATATCACCGTGTTTTCATGCACATCTCATAACGACCTCTATATTGCTGGGTTTTCACGCACCTCTCATAACTTCCCCCATATCGCCCTGTTTTCGCACTCCTCTCATACCTTCACCTATATCACTGTGTTTTCACGCACCTCTCATAACTTCCCCTATATCACTGTGTTTTCTAACACATCTCATACATTCTCCCATATCGCCGTGTTCTCGCACACCTCTCATACCTTCCCCTATATCACTGTGTTTTCACGCACGTCCCATTGCGTCCCCGATATCGCTGTGTTTTCGCGCACCTCTCATACCTTCCCCTATATCGCCCTGTTTTCGTGCACATCCCATAGCTTCCACTATATAGCCCTGTTTTCGCTCACCTCTCATGTATTCCACTACATCGCTGTGTTTTCACGCACCTCTCATACCTCCCCCTATATCGCTGTGTTTTTATGCACATCTCATACCGTCCCCTATATTACTGTGTTTTCGCGCACCTCCCATAGCATCCCCTGTATCGCTGTGCCTTCGCGCACTTCTCATACCTTCCCCAATATCGCCGTTTTCGCGCACCTCCCATACCTTCCCCTATATCGCTGTGTTTTTGTGCACCTTTCATAACTTCCCCTATATCACTGTGTTTTCACACACCTCTCATAACTTCTCCTATATCGCTGTGTTTTTGTGCACCTCTCATATCTTCCCTAATATCGCTGCGTTTTCATGCACATCTCATCACGTCCCCTATATCGCTGTGTATTCACGCACCTCCCATAGCATCCCCTATATCGCTGTGCATTGCGCACCTCTCTTACCTTCCCCTATATCGCTGTCTTTTCGCGCACATCCCATAGATTCACCTTTATCGCTGTGTTATTGCTCACCTCTCATAGCTTCCCCTGTGTCGCCGTGTTTTTGCTCACCTCTCTTAGCTTCCCCTATATCGCCGTGTTTTCGTGATCCTCTCATGTCTTCACCAAGATCACTATGTTTTCGCTCCTCTCAATACTTCCCCTATATCGCTGTGTTTTCTAACACATCTCATACATTCTCCCGTATCGCCGTGTTTTCGCACACTTCTCATATTTTCCCCTATATCGCCGTGTTCTCGCACAGCTCTCATACCTTCCCCTATATCACTGTGTTTTCGCGCACGTCCCATTCCGTCCCCGATATCGCCGTGTTCTCGCGCACCTCTCATACCTTCCCCTATATCGCCCTGTTTTCGTGCACATCCCATAGCTTCCACTATATTGCCCTGTTTTCGCTCACCTCTCATGTATTCCACTACATCGCTGTGTTTTCGCGCACCTCTCATACCTCCGCCTACATCGCTGTGTTTTTATGCACATCTCATACCGTCCCCTATATTACTGTGTTTTCGCGCACCTCCCATAGCATCCCCTATATTGCTGTGCCTTCGCGCACTTATCATACCTTCCCCAATATTGCCGTTTTTGCGCACCTCCCATACCTTCCCCTATATCGCTGTGTTTTTGTGCACCTCTCATACCTTCCCCTATATCGACCTGTTTTCGCGCATCTCCTATACCTTCCCTTATATCGCTGCGTTTTCGTGCACTTCTCATACCTTCCGTATATTGCCCTGTTTTCGCGCACCTCCTATACCTTCCCTTCATTCGCTGCATTTTCGTGCACCTCTCATACCTTCCCCTATATCGCTGTGTTTTCATGCACATCTCATAACGTCGCCTATTTCGCTGTGTATTCGTGCACCTCCCATAACATTCCCTATATCGCTCTGCCTTCACGCACCTCTCATACCTTCCCCTATATCATCGTGTTTTCATGCACATCTCATAACGTCCCCTATATTGCAGGGTTTTCACGCACCTCTCATAACTTCCCCTATATCGCCCTGTATTCGCACTCCTCTCATACCTTCACCTATATCACTGTGTTTTCACGCACCTCTCTTAACTTCTCCTATATCGCTGTTTTTTTGCACACCTCTCATACCTTCCCCTATATCGCCGTATTTTTATGCACATCTCATAACGTCTCCTATATCGCTGTGTTTTCTCGCACCTCCGATGGCTTCCCCGATATCGCCGTGTATTCATGCACATTTCATACCGTCCCCTATATCGCTGTGTTTTCGCGCACCTCTCATCCCTTCCCCTATATAACTGTGTTTTCACGCACCTCTCTTAACTTCTCCTATATCACTGTGATTTTGCACACCTCTCATACCTTCCCCTATATCGCTGTGTTCTCAGGCACCTCTCATGGCTTCCCCAATATCGCTGTGTATTCAAGCACATCTCATACCGTCCCCTATATCGCTGTGTTTTCGCGCACCTCCCATAGCTTCGCCTACATCGCTGTTTTCGCGCACATCCATAGCTTCACCTTGATCGCTACGTTATTGCTCACCTCTCATAGCTTACCCTATATCGCCGTGTTTTCGTGCAGCTCACATATCTTAACCTATATCGCTATGTTTTCGCTCCTATCATTACTTCCCCTATATCGCTGTGTTTTCTCGCACCTCTGATACATTCTCCTGTATTGCCATGTTTTCGCGCACCTCTTACAATTTCCCCTATATCGCCGTGTTCTCACACACCTCTCATACCTTCCCCTATATCACTGTTTTTTTGCGCATGTCCCATAGCGTCCCCTATAGCACTGTGTTTTCTAGCACCTCTGATACATTCCCCTGTATCGCCGTGGTTTCGCGCACATCCCATAGGTTCCACTATATTGCCCTGTTTTTGCGCACCTCTCATGTCTTCCCCTATATCACGGTGTTGTCGCGCACCTCTCATAGCATCCCCTGTATTGCTGTGCCTTCGCGCACCTCTCATAACTTCCCCTATATCGCCCTGTTTTCGCGCACCTCCCATACCTTCCCTATTATCGCTGTGTTTTCGTGCACCTCTCCTGCCTTCCCTTATATCGCTGTGTTTTCACAGACCTCTCATAACTTCTCCTATATCGCTGTATTTTTGCGCAGCTCTTATACTTTCCCCTATATTGCCGTGTTTTCATGCACATCTCATAATGTCCCCTATATCGTTGCGTATTCGCGCACCTCCCATAGCATCCCTTATATTGCTGTGTCTTCGCGCACCTCTCATACCTTCCTCTATATCGCCCTGTTTTCGCGCACCTTCCATACCTTCCCCTATATCGCTGTGTTTTCATGCACCTCTCATACCTCCCCCTATATCGCTGTGTTTTCACGCACCTCTCATAATTTCTCCTATATCGCCATATTTTGCGCACCACTCATGGCTTCCCCAATATCGCCGTGTTTTCATGCACATCTCTTAACGAACCATATATCGCTGTGTATTCGCGCACCTGCCATAGCATCCCCTATATCGTTGTGACTTCGCGCACCTCTCATACCTTCCCCTATGTTGCCCTGTCTTCGCACACCTCCCATAGTGTCGCCTATATCGCTGAATTTTCGCACACTTCTCATACCTTCCCCTATATCGCTGTGTTTTCATGCACATCTCATAACGTCCCCTATATCGCTGGGTTTTCACGCACCTTTCATAACTTCACCTATATCGCCCTGCTTTCGAGCACCTCCCATACCTTCCCCTATATCGCTGTGTTTTCGTGTACCTCTCATACCTCCCCCTATATCGTTGTGTTTTCACACACCTCTCATAACTTCTCCTATATTGCTGTATTTTTGGGCACCTCTCATAACTTCCCCTATATCGCCGTGTTTTTATGCACATCTCATAACGTCCCCTATATCACTGTGTTTTCGAGCACCTCCCATTCCTTCCCGTGTATATCTCTGTGTTTTCGTGCACCTTTCATACCTTCCCCTATATCGCTGTTTTCGCACACCTCTCATACCTTCCCCTATATCGCTGTGTTTTCGCGCACCTTTCATACCTTCCCCTATACCGCCCTGTTTTGGTGCACATCCCATAGCTTCCACTATATTGCCCTGTTTTCTCGCACCTCTCATGTATTCCACTACATCGCTGTGTTTTCACGCACCTCTCATACCTCCCCCTACATCGCCGTGTTTTTATGCACATCTCATTTGGTCCCCTATATTACTGTGTTTTCGCGCACCTCCCATAGCATCCCCTATATCGCTGTGCATTCGCGCACCTCTCATACCTTTCCCAATATCACTGTGATTTCGCACACGTCCCATTGCATCCCTTATATCGCTGTGTTTTCTCGCACCTCTCATACCTTCCCCAATATCGCCCTGTTTTCGCGCATCTCCTATACCTTTCCTTATATCGCTGCGTTTTCGTGCACCTCTCATACCTTCCCGTATATTGCCCAGTTTTTGCGCACCTCCTATACCTTCCCTTGTATCGCTGCATTTTCGTGCACCTCTCATACCTTCCCCTATATCGCTGTGTTTTCATGCACATCTCATAACGTCCCCTATTTCGCTGTGTATTCGTGCACCTCCCATAGCATTCCCTATATCGCTCTGCCTTCACGCACCTCTCATACCTTCCCCTATATCACCGTGTTTTCATGCACATCTCATAACGTCCCCTATATTGCTGGGTTTTTACACACCTCTCATAACTTCCCTTACATCGCTGTGTTTTCGCACACCTCTCATGGTTTCCCGTCTATCGCCGTGTATTCATACACATCTCATTCCGTCCCGTATATCACTGTGTTTTCACACACCTCTCATAACTTCTCCTATATCGCTGTGTTTTTGTGCACCTCTCATAATTTCCCTAATATCGCTGCGTTTTCATGCACATCTCATCACGTACCCTATATCGCTGTGTATTCACGCACCTCTCATACCTTCCCCTATATCACCCTGTTTTTGCGCACATCCCATAGCTTCCATTATATTGCCCTGTTTTTGCGCACCTCTCATGTCTTCCCCTACATCGCTGTGTTTTCTCGCACCTCTGATGCATTTGCCTGTAATGCCAGGTTTTCGCGCACCTCTCATACTTTCCCCTATATCGCCGTGTTTTCGCGCACCTCCCATAGCATCCCCTATATCGCTCTGCCTTCGTGCACTTCTCATACCTTCCCCTATATCGCCGTGTTTTCATGCACATCTCATAACGTCCCCTATATTGCTGGGTTTTCACGCACCTCTCATAACTTCCCCTATATCTCCCTGTTTTTGCGCACCTCTCATAACTTCCCCTATATCGCTGTGTTTTCGCACATCTCTCATGGATTCTCGACTATTGCCGTGTATTCATGCACATCTCATACCGTGCCCTATATCGCTGTGTTTTCGCACACCTCTCATACCTTCCCCTATATCGATGTCTTTTCGCACACATCCCATAGATTCACCTTTATCGCTGTGTTATTGCTCACCTCTCATAGCTTCCCCTGTATCGCTGGGTTTTAGCTCACCTCTCATAGCTTCCACTATATTGCCCTGTTTTTGCGCACCTCTCATGTCTTCCCCTATATCACTGTGTTTTTGCGCACCTTCCATAGCATCCCGTATATTGCTGTGCCTTCGCATACCTCCATTAATTTCATCTATATCACCCTGTTTTCGAGCACCTTCCATACCTTCCCCTATATCGCTGTGTTTTCGTGCACCTCTCATACCTCCCCCTATATCGCTGTGCCTTGCGCACTTCTCATACCTTCCCCTATATTGCTGTCTTTTCGCGCACATCCCATAGATTCATCTTTATCGCTGTGTTATTGCTCACCTCTCATAGCTTCCCCTGTATCGCCGTGTTTTTAGCACCTCTCATAACTTCCCCTATATCGCCGTGTTGTTATGCACATCTCATAACGTCCCCTATATCGCTGTGTCTTCGCGCACCTCTCATACCTTCCCCTATATGCCCTGTTTTCACGCACCTCCCATTCCTTCACCTATATCGCCCTGTTTTCGCGCACCTCCTATACCTTCCCTTATATCGCTGCGTTTTCGTGCACCTCTCATACCTTCCCCTATATTGCCCTGTTTTCGCGCACCTCCTATACCTTCCCTTATATCGCTGCGTTTTCGTGCACCTCTCATACCTTCCCATATATTGCCCTGTTTTCACGCACCTCCTATACCTTCCCTTATATCGCTGCGTTTTCGTGTACCTCTCATACCTCCCCCAATATCGTTGTGTTTTCACGCACCTCTCATAAATTCTCCTATATTGCTGTATTTTTGCGCACCTGTCATAACTTCCCCTATATCGCCGTGTTTTTATGCACATCTCATAATGTCCCCTATATCGCTCTGTATTTGTGCACCTCCCATTCCTTCCCCTATATCGCTGTGTTTTCGTGCTCCTGTCATAACTTCCCTAATATCGCTGCGTTTTCATGCACATCTCATCACGTCCCCTATATCGCTGTGTATTCTCGCACCTCCCATTGTATCCCCTATATCGCTGTGCCTGCACACCTCTCATACCTTCCCCTATATCGCTGTCAATCGCGCACATCCCATAGATTCACCTTTATCGCTGTGTTTTTGCACACCTCTCATAGCTTCCCCTATATCGTCATGTTTTCGCGCACCTCTCCTGTCTCCCCCTATATCACTGTGTTTTTGCGCACCTTCCATAGCATCCCCTATATTGCTGTGCCTTCGCATACCTCCATTAACTTCATCTATATCACCCTGTTTTCGAGCACCTTACATATCTTCCCCTAATCGCTGTGTTTTTGTGCACCTCTCATACCTCACACTATATCGCTGTGCCTTGCGCACCTCTCATACCTTCCCCTATATCGCTGTGTTTTCACACACCTCTCATAACTTCTCCTATATCACTGTGTTTTTTTTTCCCCTCTTGTACCTTCCCTAATATCGCTGCATTTTCATGCACATCTCATCACGTCCCCTATATCGCTGTGTATTCACGCACATCCCATAGCATCCCCTATATCGCTGTGCCTTGTGCACCTCTCATACCTTCCCCTATATCGCTGTCTTTCTGCGCACATCCATAGATTCACCTTTATCGCTGTGTTATTGCTCACCTCTCATAGCTTCCCCTGTATCACCGTGCTTTTGCTCACCTCTCATAGATTCCCCTATATCGCCCTGTTTTCGTGCACCTCTCATACCTTCCCCTATATCGCTGTGTTTTCAGGCACCTCTCATGACTTCCCCAATATCGCCGTGTATTCATGCATATCTCATACTGTCCCCTATATCTCTGTGTTTTCGCGCACCTCTCATAGCTTCGCCTACATCGCTGTTTTCGCGCACATCCATAGCTTCACCTTGATTGCTGTGTTATTGCTCACCTCTTATAGCTTACCCTATATCGTCGTGTTTTCACGCACCTCGCATGTCTTCACCTATATCACTATGTTTTCGCTCCTATCATTACTTCCCCTATATCGCTGTGTTTTCTCGCACCTCTGATACATTCTCCAGTATTGCCATGTTTTCGCGCACCTCTTACAATTTCCCCTATATCGCCGGGTTCACGCACACCTCTCATACCTTCCCCTATATCACTGTTTTTTTGCGCATGTCCCATAGCTTCCCCTATATCGCTGTGTTTTCGCGCACCTCTCATACCTTCCCCAATATCACCCTGTTATCACGCACATCGCCTAGCTTCCACTATATTGCCCTGTTTTCGCGCACCTCTCATGTCTTCCACTATATCACTGTGTTTTCGCGCACCTCCCACATCATCCCTTATATTGCTGTGTCTTCACGCACCTCTCATACCTTCCTCTATATCGCCTTGTGTTTGCGCACCTTCCATACCTTTCCCTATATCGCTGTTTTCATGCACCTCTCATACCTCCCCCTATATCGCCGTGTTTTCACGCACCTCTCATAATTTCTCCTATATCGCCATATTTTTGCGCACCACTCATGGCTTCCACAATATCGCCGTGTTTTCATGCACATCTCTTAATGTCCCATATATCGCTGTGTATTCGCGCACCTGTCGTAGCATTCCATATATCGCTGTGACTTCGCGCTCCTCTCATACCTTCCCCCATGTTGCCCTGTCTTCGCACACCTCCCATAGCGTCGCCTATATCGCTGAATTTTCGCACACCTCTCATACCTTCCCCTATATCGCCGTGTTTTCACGCACATCTCATAACGTCCCCTATATCGCTGGGTTTTCACGCACTTCTCATAACTTCCCCTATATCGCCCTGCTTTCGAGCACCTCCCATACCTTGCCCTGTATCGCTGTATTTTCGTGTACCTCTCATACCTCCCCCTATATCGCTGTGTTTTCACACACCTCTCATAACTTCTCCGATATTGCTGTATTTTTCCGCACCTCTCATAACTTCCCCTATATCGCCGTGTTTTTATGCACATCTCATAACGTCCCCTATATCGTTGTGTATTCGAGCACCTCCCATTCCTTCCCGTGTATATCTCTGTGTTTTCGTGCACCTTTCATACCTTCCCCTATATCGCTGTTTTCGCACACCTCTCATAACTTCTCCTATATCACTGTGTTTTTGTACACCTCTCATACCTTCCCTAATATCGCTGCGTTTTCATGCACATCTCATCACGTTCCCTATATCGCTGTGTTTTCATGCACCTCTCATAACTTCTCCTACATCGCTGTGTTTTCACGCACCTCTCATAACTTCCCCTATATCGCTGTCTTTTCGCGCACATCCCATAGATTCAGCTTTATCGCTGTGTTTTTGCTCACCTCTCATAGCTTCTCCTATATCGCCGTTTTTTCGCGCACCTCTCAAATCTTCACCTAGATCGCTATGTTTTCGCTCCTCTCAATACTTCCCCTATATCGCTGTATTTTCTAGCACATCTCATACATTCTCACGTATCGCCGTGTTTTCGCACAGCTCTCATAATTTCCCCCATATCGCCGTATTCTCGCACACCTCTCATACCTTCCCCTATATCACTGTGTTTTCGCGCACGTACTATTGCGTCCCCTATATCGCTTGTGTTTTCGTGCACATTTCATACCTTCCCCTATATCGCCCTGTTTTCGTGCACATCCCATAGCTTCCACTATATTGCCCTGTTTTCTCGCACCTCTCATGTATTCCACTACATCGCTGTGTTTTCACGCACCTCTCATACCTCCCCCTATATCGCCGTGTTTTTATGCACATCTCATTCGGTCCCCTATATTACTGTGTTTTCGCGCACCTCCCATAGCATCCCCTGTATCTGTCTCGCCCTTCTCATTCCTTCGCGCACCTCTCATACCTTCCACAATACCGCCCTGTTTTCGCGCACCTCCATACCTTCCCTATATCGCTGTGTTTTTGTGCACCTCTCATACCTTCCCCAATATCGCCCTGTTTTCGCGCATCTCCTATACCTTCCCTTATATCGCTGCATTTTTGTGCACCTCTCATACCTTCCCGTATATTGCCCAGTTTTCGTGCACATCCTATACCTTCCCTTGTATCGCTGCATTTTCGTGCACCTCTCATACCGTCCCCTATATCGCTCTGTTTTAATGCACATCTCATAACGTCCCCTATTTCGCTGTGTATTCGTGCACCTCCCATAACATTCCCTATATCACTCTGCCTTCACGCACCTCTCATACCTTCCCCTATATCGTCCTGTTTTCACACTTCTCTCATACCTTCACCTATATCACTGTGTTTTCACGCACCTCTCATAACTTCCCCTACATTGCTGTGTTTTCGCACACCTCTCATGGTTTCCCGTCTATCGCCGTGTATTCATACACATCTCATACCGTCCCGTATATCACTGTGTTTTCACACACCTCTCATAACTTCTCCTATATCGCTGTGTTTTTGTGCACCTCTCATACCTTCCCTAATATCGCTGCGTTTTCATGCACATCTCATCACGTCCCCTATATCGCTGTGTATTCACGCACCTCCCATAGCATCCCCTATATCGCTGTGCATTGCGCACCTCTCATACCTTCCTCTATATCGCTGTCTTTTCGCGCACATCCCATAGATTCACCTTTATCGCTGTGTTATTGCTCACCTCTCATAGCTTCCCCTGTATCGCCGTGTTTTTGCTCACCTCTCACAGCTTCCTCTATATCGCCGTGTTTTCGTGCACCTCTCATGTCTTCACCGAGATCGCTATGTTTTCGCTCCTCCCATTACTTCCACTATATCGCTGTGTTTACTTGCACATCTGATACATTCTCCCGTATCGCCGTGCTTTCCACGCACCTCTCATAATTTCCCCTATCTCGCCGTGTTCTCGCACATCTCTCATACCTTCCCCTATATCACTGTGTTTTCGTGCACTTCCCATAGCGTCCCCTATATCGCTGTGCTTTCGCGCACCTCTCATACCTTCCCCTATATCACCCTGCTTTTGCGCACATCCCATAGCTTCCATTATATTGCCCTGTTTTCGCGCACCTCTCATGTCTTCCCCTACATCGCTGTGTTTTCTCGCACCTCTGATGCATTTGCCTGTAATGCCAAGTTTTCGCGCACCTCTCATACTTTCCCCCCTATTATCGCCGTGTTTTCGCGCACCTCTCATAGCTTCCCATATAACGCCGTGTTTTCATACACATCTCATACCGTCCCCTATATCACTGTGTTTTCGAGCACCTCCCATAGCATCCCCTATATCGCTGTGCCTTCGCGCACTTCTCATACCTTCCCCTATATCGCCGTGTTTTCATGCACATCTCATAACGTCCCCCTATATTGTTGGGTTTTCACGCACCTCTCATAACTTCCCCTATATCTCCCTGTTTTTGCGCACCTCTCATAACTTCCCCTATATCGCTGTGTTTTCGCACACCTCTCATGGATTCTCGACTATTGCCGTGTATTCATGCACATCTCATACCGTCCCCTATATCGCTGTGTTTTCGCACACCTCTCATACCTTCCCCTATATCGATGTCTTTTCGCACACATCCCATAGATTCACCTTTATCGCTGTGTTATTGCTCACCTCTCATAGCTTCCTCTGTATCGCCGGGTTTTAGCTCACCTCTCATAGCTTCCACTATATTGCTCTGTTTTTGCGCACCTCTCATGTCTTCCCCTATATCACAGTGTTTTTGCGCACCTTCCATAGCATCCGTATATTGCTGTGCCTTCGCATACCTCCATTAACTTCATCTATATCACCCTGTTTTCGAGCACCTTCCATAACTTCCCCTATATCGCTGTGTTTTCGTGCACCTCTCATACCTCCCCCTATATCGCTTTGCCTAACGCACTTCTCATACCTTCCCCTATATTGCTGTCTTTTCGCGCACATCCCATAGATTCATCTTTATCGCTGTGTTATTGCTCACCTCTCATAACTTCCCCTATATCGCCGTGTTGTTATGCACATCTCATAACGTCCCCTATATCGCTGTGTATTCACGCAACTCCTATACCTTCCCTTATATCGCTGCGTTTTCGTGTACCTCTCATACCTCCCCGAATATCGTTGTGTTTTCACGCACCTCTCATAAATTCTCCTATATTGCTGTATTTTTGCGCACCTCTCATAACGTCCCCTATATCGCTCTGTATTTGTGCACCTCCCATTCCTTCCACTATATCGCTGTTTTCGTGCACCTCTCATACCTTCCCCTATATCGCTGTGTTTTCACACACCTCTCATAACTTCTCCTATATCACTTGTGTTTTTTTTTTCACCTCTCATACCTTCCCTAATATCGCTGCATTTTCATGCACATCTCATCACGTCTCCTATATCGCTGTGTATTCACGCACATCCCATAGCATCCCCTATATCGCTGTGCCTTGCGCACCTCTCATACCTTCCCCTATATCGCTGTCTTTCTGCGCACGTCCCATAGATTCACCTTTATCGCTGTGTTATTGCTCACCTCTCATAGCTTCCCCTGTATCACCGTGTTTTGCTCATCTCTCATAGATTCCCCTATATCTCCCTGTTTTCGTGCACCTCCCATACCTTCCCCGATATCGTTGTGTTTTCGTGCTCCTCTCATACCTTCCCCTATATCGCTGTGTTTTCACGCACCTCTCTTAACTTTTCCTATATTGCTGTGTTTTTGTACACCTCTCATACCTTCCCCTATATCGCTGTGTTTTCAGGCACCTCTCATGGCTTCCCCAATATCGCCGAGTATTCATGCATATCTCATACCGTCCCCTATATCACTGTGTTTTCGCGCACCTCTCATAGCTTCGCCTACATCGCTGTTTTAGGGCACATCCCATAGCTTCACCTTGATCGCTGTGTTATTGCTCACCTCTCATAGCTTACCCTATATCGTCATGTTTTCTCGCACCTCTGATACATTCTCCTGTATTGCCATGTTTTCGCGCACCTGTTACAATTTCCCCTATATCGCCGTGTTCACGCACACCTCTCATACCTTCCCCTATATCACTGTTTTTTTGCGCATGTCCCATAGCTTCCCCTATATCGCTGTGTTTTCGCGCACCTCTCATAACTTCCCCAATATCACCCTGTTATCACGCACATCGCCTAGCTTCCACTATATTGCCCTGTTTTCGCGCACCTCTCATGTCTTCCCCTATATCACTGTGTTTTTGCACACCTCCCATAGCATACCCTATATTGCTGTGCCTTCACACACCTCTCATACCTTCCTCTATATCGCCTTGTTTTCGAGCACCTCCCATACCTTCCCCTTATCGCTGTGCTTTCGTGTACCTCTCATACCTTCCCCTATATCACTGTGTTTTCATGCACGTCTTTTAGCGTCCCCTATATCGCTGTGTTTTCGCGCACCTCTCATACCTTCCACTACATCGCTGTGTTTTCTGGCACCTCTGATGCATTCCCATGTAACGCCAAGTTTTCGCGCACCTCTCATACTTTCCCCTATATCGCCGTGTTTACGCGCACCTCTCATACCTCCCCGTATATCGCCATGTTTTTATGCACATCTCATACCGTCTCCTATATCGCTGTGTTTTCGCGCACCTCCCATAGCATCCCCTATATCGATGTGCCTTGGTGCACCTCTCATACCTTCCCTTATATCGCTGCGTTTTCGTGCACCTCTCATACCTTCCCCTATACTGCCGTTTTCGCGCACCTCCTATAACTTCCCTTATATCACTGCGTTTTCGTGCACCTCTCATACCTTCCACTATATCGCTGTGTTTTCATGCACATCTCATAACTTCTCCTATTTTGTTGAATTTTTGCGCACCTCTCATAACTTCCCCCTATATCGCCGTGTTTTTATGCACATCTCATAACGTCCCCTATGTTGCTGTGTGTTCGTGCACCCTCCATTACTTCCCCCATATCGCTGTGTTTTCGTGCACATTTCATACCTTCCCCTATATCGCTGTGTTTTCGCACAACTCTCATAACTTCTCTTATATCACAGTGTTTTTGTGCACCTCTCATAACTTCCCTAATATCGCTGAGTTTTCATGCACATCTCATCACGTCCCCAATATCGCTGTGTATTCACGCACCTCCCATAGGATCCCCTATATCGCTGTGCCTTGCGCACCTCTCATAGCTTCCCCTATATCGCTGTCTTTTCGCGCAGATCCCATAGATTCACCTTTATCGCTGTGTTATTGCTCACCTCTCAGCTTCCCTGTATCGCCCTGTTTTTGCTCACCTCTCATAGCTTCCCCTATATCGCCGTGTTTTCGCGCCCTTCTCATGTCTTCACCTAGATCGCTATGTTTTCGTTCCTCTCAATACTTCCCCTATATCGTTGTTTTCTCGCACATCTGATACATTCTCCCGGATCGCCGTGTTGTCGCACACTTCTCATACCTTTCCCTATATCACTGTGATTTCGCACATGTCTCATTGCATCCCTATATCGCCGTGTTTTCGCGCACCTATCATAGCTTCCCATATATCGCTGTGTTTTCATACACATCTCATACCATCCCCTATAACACTGTTTTCGCGCACCTCCCATAGCATCCCCTATATCGCTGTGCCTTCGTGCACCTCTCATACCTTTCCGTATATCGCCGTGTTTTCATGCACATCTCATAACGTCCCCTATATCACCGTATTTTTGCTCACCTCTCATAACTTCCTCTATATCGCCCTGTTTTCGCGCACCTCTCATAACTTCCCCTTTATCGCTGTGTTTTCTCTGAAACATTCCCCTGTATCACCATGTTTTCGCACACCTCTTATAATTTCCCCTATATCGCCGTGTTCTCGCAGACCTCTCATACCTTCCCTATATCACTGTGTTTTTGCGCACGTCTCATAGCGTCCCCTATATCGCTGTGTTTTCTCGCACTTCTGATGCATTCCCATGTAACGCCAAGTTTTCACGCATCTCTCATACTTTCCCCTATATCGCTGTGTTTTCACGCATCTCTCATGGCTTCCTCAATATCGCCGTGTATTCATGCACGTCCCATAGCGTCCCCTATATCGCTGTGTTTTCTCGCACCTCTGATGCATTCCCCTATATCGCCGTGTTTTCGGGCACATCCCATAGCTTCCACTATATTGCCCTGTTTTTGTGCACCTCTCAGGTCTTCTCCTATATCACTGTTTTTTTCGCGCACCTCCCATAGCATCCCCTATATAGCAGTGCCTTCGCGCACCTCTCTTGCCTTCCCCGATATAGTCCTGTTTTCGCGCACCTCCCATACATTCCCCTATATCGCTGTGTTTTCGTGCACCTCTCATACCTTCCCCTATATCACTGTGTTTTCGCGCACGTCCCATAGCGTCCCTATATCGCTGTGTTTTAGCGAACCTCTCATACCTTCCCCTATATCGCCCTGTTTTCGCGCACATCCCATAGCTTCCACTATATTGCCCTGTTTTCGCGGAACTCTCATGTCTTCCCCTATATCACTGTGTTTTCTCGCACTTCTGATGCATTGCCATGTAACGCCAAGTTTTCGTGCATCTTTCATACTTTCCCCTATATCGCCGTGTTTTCGCGTACCTCTCATACTTCCCCTATATCACCATGTTTTCATACACATCTGATACCGTCCCCTATATCACTGTGTTTTCGCGCACCTCCCATAGCAGCACCTATATCGCTGTGCCTTCGTGCACCTCTCACACCTTCCTCTATATCGCCCTGTTTTCGCACACCTCCTATACTTTCCCCTATATCGCTGTATTTTCACGCATCTCTCATGGCTTCCTCAATATCGCCGTGTATTCATGCACGTCTCATACCGTCCCCTATATCGCTGTGTTTTCGCGCACCTCCCATAGCTTCGCCTACTTCGCTGTTTCGCACACCTCTCATACCTTCCCCTATATCGCTGTCTTTTCGCGCACATCCCATAGCTTCACCTTTATCGCTGTGTTATTGCTCATCTCTCATAGCTTCCCCTATATCGCCGTTTTTTCGCACACCTTGCATGTCTTCACCTATATCGCTATGTGTTCGCTCCAATCGTTACTTCCCCTATATCGCTGTGTTTTCTCGCACCTCTGAAACATTCCCCTGTATCACCATGTTTTCGCACACCTCTTATAATTTCCCCTATATCGCCGTGTTCTCGCACACCTCTCATACCTTCCCCTATATCACCGTGTTTTTGCGCACGTCACATAGCGTCCCCTATATCGCTGTGTTTTCTCGCACCTCTGATGCATTCCCCTGTATCGCCGTGTTTTCGAGCACATCCCATAGCTTCCACTATATTGCCCTGTTTTTGTGCACCTCTCATGTCTTCTCCTATATCACTGGGTTTTCGCGCACCTCCCATAGCATCTCCTAAATATCAGTGCCTTCGCGCACCTCTCTTGCCTTCCCCTATATCACCCTGTTTTCGCGCACTTCCCATACATTCCCCTATATCGCTGTGTTTTCATGCACCTCCCATAGCATCCCCTATATTGCTGTGCCTTCGCGCACTTCTCTTACCTGCACCTATATAGCCCTGTTTTCGCGCACCTCCCATACATTCCCCTATATCGCTGTGTTTTCGTGCACCTCTCATACCTTCCCCTATATCGCTGTGTTTTCACGCACCTCTCATAACTTCTCCTACATTACTGTCTTTTTGCGCACCTATCATAACTTCCCCTATATCGCTGTGTTTTTGTGCACCTCTCATACCTTCCCCTATATCACTGTGTTTTCGCGCACGTCCCATAGCGTCCCCTATATCGCTGTGTTTTCGCGAACCTCTCATACCTTCTCCTATATCGCCCTGTTTTCGCGCATATCCCATAGCTTCCACTATATTGCCCTGTTTTCGCGGAACTCTCATGTCTTCCCCCACATCACTGTGTTTTCTCGCACTTCTGATGCATTCCCATGTAACGCCAAGTTTTCACGCATCTCTCATACTTTCCCCTATATCGCCGTGTTTTCGCGTACATCTCATATCTTCCCCTATATCACCATGCTTTCATACACATCTCATACCGTCCCCTATATCACTGTGTTTCCGCGCACCTCCCATAGCAGCCCCTATATCGCTGTGCCTTCATGCACCTCTCACACCTTCCCCTATATCGCCCTGTTTTCGTGCACCTCCTCTACTTTCCCCTATATCGCTGTGTTTTCACGCATCTCTCATGGCTTCCTCAATATCGCCGTGTATTCATACACGTCCCATAGCGTCCCCTATATAGCAGTGCCTTCGCGCACCTCTCTTGCCTTCCCCTATATCGCCCTGTTTTCGCGCACCTCCCATACATTCCCCTATATCGCTGTGTTTTCGTGCACCTCTCATACCTTCCCCTATATCGCTGTGTTTTCACGCACCTCTCATAACTTCTCCTACATTACTGTATTTTTGCGCACCTATCATAACTTCCCCTATATCGCTGTGTTTTTGTGCACCTCTCATACCTTCCCCACTATCACTGTTTTTTCGCGCACGTCCCATAGCGTCCCCTATATCGCTGTGTTTTCGCGAACCTCTCATAACTTTCCCTACATCGCTGTGCTATCGCGCACTTCCCATAGCTTCGCCTACATCGCTGTTTTCGCGCACCTCTCAAACCTTCCCCTATATCGATGTATTTTTGTGCATATCTCATATCTTCCCCCATATTGATGTATTTTCATGCACATCTCATAACGTCCCCTATATCGCTGTGTATTTGCGCACCGCCCATACCATCCCCTATATCACTGTGCCTTCGCGCACCTCGCATGCATTCCTGTATATCGTCCTGTTTTCACGCACCTCCCATACCTTCCCCGATATCGCTGTGTTTTCGTGCTCCTCTCCTACCTTCCCCTTTATTGCTGTGTTTACACGCACCTCTCTTAACTTCTCCTATATCGCTGGTGTTTTTGCACACCTCTCATACCTTCCCCTATATCGCTGTGCTTTCAGGCACCTCTCATGGCTTCCCCAATATCGCGTGTATTCATGCACATCTCATACCGTCCCCTATATCGCTGTGTTTTCGCGCACCTCCCATAGCTTCACCTACATCGCTGTTTTCGCGCACATCCCATAGATTCACCTTGATCGCTGTGTTATTGCTCACCTCTCATAGCTTACCCTATATCGCCGTGTTTTCGCGCACCTCGCATCTCTTCACCTATATCGCAATGTTTTTGCTCCTATCATTACTTCCCCTATATCGCTGTGTTTCCTCGCACCTCTGATATATTCTCCTGTATTGCCATGCTTTTGCGCACCTCCTACAATTTCCCCTATATCGCTGTGTTCTCGCACACCTCTCATACCTTCCCCTATATCACTGTTTTTTTGCGCATGTCCCATAGCATCCCCTATATCGCTGTGTTTTCTCGCGCCTCTGATATATTCCCCTGTATAGCCATGGTTTCGCGCACATCCCATAGGTTCCACTATATTGCCGTTTTTGCGCACCTCTCATAGCATCCTCTATATCGCTGTACCTTCGCGCACCTCTCATACCTTCCCCTATATCGCCCTGTTTTCGCGCACCTTCCATACCTTCCTCTATATCGCTGTTTTCATGCACCTCTCATACCTCCCTCTATCTCGCTGTGTTTTCATGCACGTCTCATAATTTCTCCTATATCGCTGTATTTTTGCGCGCCTCTCATGGCTTCCCCAATATCGCCGTGTTTTCATGCACATCTCATAACGTCTCCTATATCTCTGTGTATTCACGCACCTCCCATAGCATCCCCTATATCGCAGTGCCTTTGCGCACCGCTCATACTTTCCCCAATATTGCCCTGTTTCCCGCGCACCTCCCATAGCTTCGCCTACATCGCTGTGTTTTTGCGCACATCTCATACCTTCCGCTATAGCGCCCTGTTGTTGCACACATCCCATAACTTCACCTTTATCGCTGTGTTCTTGCTTACCTCTCATAGCTTCCCCTATATCGCTGTGTATTCGTGCACCTCCCATTCCTTCCCAAATATATCTCTGTGTTTTCATGCACCTTTCATAACTTCTCCTATATCACTGTGTTTTTGTGCACCTCTGATACCTTCCCTAATATCATGCGTTTTCATGCACATCTCATCACGTCCCCTATATCGCTGTGCATTCATTCACCTCCCATAGCATCCCCTATATCGCTGTGCCATGCGCACCTCTCATAGCTTCCCCTATATCGCTGTCTTTTCGCACACATCCTATAGATTCACCTTTATCGCTGTGTTATTGCTCACCTCTCATAGCTTCCCCTGTATCGCCGTGTTTTTGCTCACCTCTCATAGCTTCCCCTATATCGCCGTATTTTCGCGCACCTCTCATGTCTTCACCAAGATCGCTATGTTTTCGCTCCTCTCAATACTTCCCCTATATCGCTGTGTTTTCTCGCACATCTGATACATTCTCCCGTATCGCCGTGTTTTTGCACACCTCTCATACCTTACCCTATATCACTGTGCTTTCGCGCACGTCCCATTGCGTCCCCAATATCGCTGTGCCTTGCGCACCTCTCGTACCTTCTCCTATATCGCTGTCTTTTCGCGCACATCCCATAGATTCACCTCTATCGCTGTTATTGCTCACCTCTCATAGCTTCCCCTGTATTGCCGTGTTTTTGCTCACCTCTCATGTCTTCACCTACATCGCTATGTTTTCGCTCCTCTCAATACTTCCCCTATATCGCTGTGTTTTCTCGCACAATTGATACATTCTCCCGTATCGCCGTGTTTTTGCACGCCTCTCATACCTTCCCCTATATCACTGTGTTTTCGCGCACGTCCCATAGCGTCCCCTATATTGCTGTGTTTTCGCGCACCTCTCATACCTTCCCCTATATCGCCCTGTTTTTGCGCACATCCCATACCTTCCACTATATTACCCTGTTTTCGCGCACCTCTCATAGCTTCCCCTATATCGCCGTGTTTTCGCGCACCTCTCATGTCTTCACCTATATCACTGTGTTTTCACGCACGTCCAATAGCGTCCCCTATATCGCTGTGTTTTCACGCACCTCTCCTGTCTTCCCCTATATCACTGTGTTTTCGTGCACCTCCCATACCATCCCCTATATTGCTGTGCCTTCGCGCACCTCTCATACCTTTCCCTATATCGCCCTGTTTTCGAGCACCTCCCATACCGTCCCCTATATCGCAGTTTTTTCGTGTACCTCTCATACCTCCCCCTATATCGCTGAGTATTCGCGCACCTCCCATAGCATCCCCTATATCGCTGTGCCTTCGCGCACCTCACATACCTTCCCCTATATCGCCCTGTTTTCGCGCACCTTCCATACCTTCCTCTATATCGCTGTTTTCATGCACCTCTCATACCTCCCTCTATCTCGCTGTGTTTTCATGCACGTCTCATAATTTCTCCTATATCGCTGTATTTTTGCGCGCCTCTCATGGCTTCCCCAATATCGCCGTGTTTTCATGCACATCTCATAACGTCTCCTATATCTCTGTGTATTCACGCACCTCCCATAGCATCCCCTATATCGCAGTGCCTTTGCGCACCGCTCATACTTTCCCCAATATTGCCCTGTTTCCCGCGCACCCCCCATAGCTTCGCCTACATCGCTGTGTTTTTGCGCACATCTCATACCTTCCGCTATAGCGCCCTGTTGTTGCACACATCCCATAACTTCACCTTTATCGCTGTGTTCTTGCTTACCTCTCATAGCTTCCCCTATATCGCTGTGTATTCGTGCACCTCCCATTCCTTCCCAAATATATCTCTGTGTTTTCATGCACCTTTCATAACTTCTCCTATATCACTGTGTTTTTGTGCACCTCTGATACCTTCCCTAATATCATGCGTTTTCATGCACATCTCATCACGTCCCCTATATCGCTGTGCATTCATTCACCTCCCATAGCATCCCCTATATCGCTGTGCCATGCGCACCTCTCATAGCTTCCCCTATATCGCTGTCTTTTCGCACACATCCTATAGATTCACCTTTATCGCTGTGTTATTGCTCACCTCTCATAGCTTCCCCTGTATCGCCGTGTTTTTGCTCACCTCTCATAGCTTCCCCTATATCGCCGTATTTTCGCGCACCTCTCATGTCTTCACCAAGATCGCTATGTTTTCGCTCCTCTCAATACTTCCCCTATATCGCTGTGTTTTCTCGCACATCTGATACATTCTCCGTATCGCCGTGTTTTTGCACACCTCTCATACCTTACCCTATATCACTGTGCTTTCGCGCACGTCCCATTGCGTCCCCAATATCGCTGTGCCTTGCGCACCTCTCGTACCTTCTCCTATATCGCTGTCTTTTCGCGCACATCCCATAGATTCACCTCTATCGCTGTTATTGCTCACCTCTCATAGCTTCCCCTGTATTGCCGTGTTTTTGCTCACCTCTCATGTCTTCACCTACATCGCTATGTTTTCGCTCCTCTCAATACTTCCCCTATATCGCTGTGTTTTCTCGCACAATTGATACATTCTCCCGTATCGCCGTGTTTTTGCACGCCTCTCATACCTTCCCCTATATCACTGTGTTTTCGCGCACGTCCCATAGCGTCCCCTATATTGCTGTGTTTTCGCGCACCTCTCATACCTTCCCCTATATCGCCCTGTTTTTGCGCACATCCCATACCTTCCACTATATTACCCTGTTTTCGCGCACCTCTCATAGCTTCCCCTATATCGCCGTGTTTTCGCGCACCTCTCATGTCTTCACCTATATCACTGTGTTTTCACGCACGTCCAATAGCGTCCCCTATATCGCTGTGTTTTCACGCACCTCTCCTGTCTTCCCCTATATCACTGTGTTTTCGTGCACCTCCCATACCATCCCCTATATTGCTGTGCCTTCGCGCACCTCTCATACCTTTCCCTATATCGCCCTGTTTTCGAGCACCTCCCATACCGTCCCCTATATCGCAGTTTTTTCGTGTACCTCTCATACCTCCCCCTATATCGCTGAGTATTCGCGCACCTCCCATAGCATCCCCTATATCGCTGTGCCTTCGCGCACCTCACATACCTTCCCCTATATCGCCCTGTTTTCGCGCACCTTCCATACCTTCCTCTATATCGCTGTTTTCATGCACCTCTCATACCTCCCTCTATCTCGCTGTGTTTTCATGCACGTCTCATAATTTCTCCTATATCGCTGTATTTTTGCGCGCCTCTCATGGCTTCCCCAATATCGCCGTGTTTTCATGCACATCTCATAACGTCTCCTATATCTCTGTGTATTCACGCACCTCCCATAGCATCCCCTATATCGCAGTGCCTTTGCGCACCGCTCATACTTTCCCCAATATTGCCCTGTTTCCCGCGCACCTCCCATAGCTTCGCCTACATCGCTGTGTTTTTGCGCACATCTCATACCTTCCGCTATAGCGCCCTGTTGTTGCACACATCCCATAACTTCACCTTTATCGCTGTGTTCTTGCTTACCTCTCATAGCTTCCCCTATATCGCTGTGTATTCGTGCACCTCCCATTCCTTCCCAAATATATCTCTGTGTTTTCATGCACCTTTCATAACTTCTCCTATATCACTGTGTTTTTGTGCACCTCTGATACCTTCCCTAATATCATGCGTTTTCATGCACATCTCATCACGTCCCCTATATCGCTGTGCATTCATTCACCTCCCATAGCATCCCCTATATCGCTGTGCCATGCGCACCTCTCATAGCTTCCCCTATATCGCTGTCTTTTCGCACACATCCTATAGATTCACCTTTATCGCTGTGTTATTGCTCACCTCTCATAGCTTCCCCTGTATCGCCGTGTTTTTGCTCACCTCTCATAGCTTCCCCTATATCGCCGTATTTTCGCGCACCTCTCATGTCTTCACCAAGATCGCTATGTTTTCGCTCCTCTCAATACTTCCCCTATATCGCTGTGTTTTCTCGCACATCTGATACATTCTCCCGTATCGCCGTGTTTTTGCACACCTCTCATACCTTACCCTATATCACTGTGCTTTCGCGCACGTCCCATTGCGTCCCCAATATCGCTGTGCCTTGCGCACCTCTCGTACCTTCTCCTATATCGCTGTCTTTTCGCGCACATCCCATAGATTCACCTCTATCGCTGTTATTGCTCACCTCTCATAGCTTCCCCTGTATTGCCGTGTTTTTGCTCACCTCTCATGTCTTCACCTACATCGCTATGTTTTCGCTCCTCTCAATACTTCCCCTATATCGCTGTGTTTTCTCGCACAATTGATACATTCTCCCGTATCGCCGTGTTTTTGCACGCCTCTCATACCTTCCCCTATATCACTGTGTTTTCGCGCACGTCCCATAGCGTCCCCTATATTGCTGTGTTTTCGCGCACCTCTCATACCTTCCCCTATATCGCCCTGTTTTTGCGCACATCCCATACCTTCCACTATATTACCCTGTTTTCGCGCACCTCTCATAGCTTCCCCTATATCGCCGTGTTTTCGCGCACCTCTCATGTCTTCACCTATATCACTGTGTTTTCACGCACGTCCAATAGCGTCCCCTATATCGCTGTGTTTTCACGCACCTCTCCTGTCTTCCCCTATATCACTGTGTTTTCGTGCACCTCCCATACCATCCCCTATATTGCTGTGCCTTCGCGCACCTCTCATACCTTTCCCTATATCGCCCTGTTTTCGAGCACCTCCCATACCGTCCCCTATATCGCAGTTTTTTCGTGTACCTCTCATACCTCCCCCTATATCGCTGAGTATTCGCGCACCTCCCATAGCATCCCCTATATCGCTGTGCCTTCGCGCACCTCACATACCTTCCCCTATATCGCCCTGTTTTCGCGCAGCTCCCATAACTTCCCCGATATCGCTGTGTTTTCATGCACATCCCATAGATTCACCTTTATCCCTGTGTTATTGCTCACCTCTCATAGCTTCCCCTATATCGCCGTGTTTTCGTGCACCTCTCATGTCTTCACCTAGATCGCTATGTTTTCGCTCCTCTCAATACTTACCCTATATTGCTGTTTTTTCGCGCACATCTGATACATTTTGCCGTATCGCCGTGTTTTCGCACACCTCTCATAATTTTCCCTCTATCACCGTGTTCTCGCACACCTCTCATACCTTCCCCTATATCACTGTTATTTTGCACATGTCCCATAGCGTCCCCTATATCGCTGTGCTTTCTCGCACCTCTGATACATTCCCCTGTATCGCCGTGGTTTCGCGCACATCCCATAGGTTCTACTATATTGCCCTGTTTTTGCGCACCTCTCATGTCTTCCCCTATATCACGGTGTTTTCGCGCACCTCTCATAGCATCCCCTATATCGCTGTGCCTTCGTGCACCTCTCATAACTTCCCCTATATCGCCCTGTTTTCGCGCACCTCCCATACCTTCCCCAATATCGCTGTGTTTTCATGCACCTCTCATACATCCCCCTATATCGCTGTGTTTTCACGCACCTCTCATAATTTCTCCTATATCGCCGTATTTTTGCGCACCTCTCATGGCATCCCCAATATCGCCGCGTTTTCATGCACATCTCTTAACGTCCCATATATCGCTGTGTATTCGTGCAACTGCCATAGCATCCCCTATATCGCTGTGCCTTGTACACCTCTCATACCTCCCCCATATCGCTGTGTTTTCACACACCTCTCATAACGTCTCCTATATCGCTGTGTTTTTGTGCACCTCTCATACCTTCCCTAATATTACTGCGTTTTCATGCATATCTCATCACGTCCCTTATATCGCTGTGTTTTCGTGCACCTCTCATACCCCCCCCATATCGCTGTGCCTTGCGCACCTCTCATACATTCCTCTATATCGCTGTCTTTTCGCGCACATCCCATAGATTCACCGTTATCGCTGTGTTATTGCTCACCTCTCATAGCTTCCCCTATATCGCCGTGTTTTTGCGCACCTCTCATAACTTACCCTATATCGCCGTCTTGTTATGCACATCTCATAACGTCCTCTATATCGCTGTGTATTCGTGCACCTCCCATAGTTTCCCTTATATCGCTGTGCTTTTGCGCACCTCTAATACCTTCCCAAATATCGCCCTGTTTTCGTGCACCTCCCATTCCTTCACCTATATCGCTGTTTTCGTGCACCTCTCATGCATTCCCGTATACCGCTGTGTTATTTTGCACACCTCTCATACTTTCCCCAATATCACCGTGTTTTCATGCACATCTCATAATGTCCGCAATGTCGCTTGGTTTTCACGCACCTCTCATAACTTCCCCTATATCGCCCTGTTTTCGCGCTCCTCTCATACCTTCCCCTATATCACTGTGTTTTCACGCAGCTCTCATACCTTCCCCTATATCGCTGTGTTTTCGCACACCTCTCATGGCTTCCCGACTATCACCGTGTATTCATGCACATCTCACACCTTCCCCTATATCGCTGTGCTTTCGCGCACCTCCCATAGCTTCGCCTACATCGCTGTTTTCGCACACCTCTCATACCTTCCCCTATATCGATGTATTTTTGCGCACATCTCATACCTTCCCCTATATTGATTTGTTTTCATGCACATCTCATAATGTCCCCAATATCGCTGTGTATTTGCGCACCCCTATATCATCCCCTATCACTGTGCCTTCGCGCACCTCTCATGCATTCCCGTATATCGCCCTGTTTTCGCGCACCTCCCATACCTTCCCCGATATTGCTGTGTTTTCGTACTCCTCTCCTACCTTCCCCTATATTGCTGTGTTTTCACGCACCTCTCTTAACTTCTCCTATATCGCTGTGTTTTTGCACACCTCTCATACCATCCCCTATATCGCTGTGTTCTCAGGCATCTCTCATGGCTTCCCCAATATCGCCGTGTATTAATGCACATCTCATACCGTCCCCTATATCGCTGTGTTTTCGCGCACCTCCCATAGCTTTGCCTACATCGCTGTTTTCGCACACATCCCATAGCTTCACCTTGATCGCTGTGTTATTGCTCACCTCTCATAGCTTACCCTATATCGCCGTGTTTTCGCGCACCTCGCATCTCTTCACCTATATCGCTATGTTTTTGCTCCTATCATTAATTCCCCTATAATCGCTGTGTTTTCTCGCACCTCTGATACATTCTCCTGTATTGCCATGCTTTTGCGCACCTCTTATAATTTCCCCTATATCGCCATGTTCTCGCACACCTCTCATACCTTCCCCTATATCACTGTGTTTTTGCGCACGTCCCATAGCGTCCCCTATATCGCTGTGTTTTCTTACACCTCTGATACATTCCCCTGTATCGCCGTGTTTTCGGGCACATCCCATAGCTTCCACTATATTGCCCTGTTTTTGTGCACCTCTCATGTCTTCTCTTATATCACTGTGTTTTCACGCACCTCCCATAGCATCCCCTATATAGCAGTGCCTTCGCGCACCTCTCTTGCCTTCCCCTATATCACCCTGTTTTCGCGCACTTCCCATACATTCCCCTATATCGCTGTGTTTTCATGCACCTCCCATAGCATCCCCTATATTGCTGTGCCTTCGCGCACCTCTCTTACCTTCCCCTATATAGCCCTGTTTTCGTGCACCTCCCATACATTCCCCTATATCGCTGTGTTTTCGTGCACCTCTTATACCTCCCCCTATATTGCTGTGTTTTCACGCACCTCTCATAATTTCTCCTATATCGCTGTATTTTTGTGCACCTCTCATGGCTTCCCCAAAATCGCCGTGTTTTCAATCACATCTCTTAACGTCCCCTATATCGCTGTGTATTCGCTCACCTCTCATAGAGTCCCCTATATCGCTGTGTTTTCGCGCACCTCTCATACCTTCCCCATATCGCCCTGTTTTCGCGCACATCCCATAGCTTCCACTATATTACCCTGTTTTCGCGCACCTCTCATGTTTTCCCCTACATCGCTGTGTTTTCTCGCACTTCTGATGCATTCCCATGTAACGCCAAGTTTTCATGCACCTCTCATACTTTCCCCTATATCACCGTGTTTTCGCGCACCTCCCATAGCATCCCCTATATTGCTGTGCATTCGCGCACCTCTCTTACCTTCCCCTATATCGCCCTGTTTTCGCGCACCTCCCATACATTCCCCCATATCGCTGTGTTTTCGAGCACCTCTCATACCTCCCCCTATATCGCTGTGTTTTCACGCACATCTCATAACTTCTCCTATATCGCTGTATTTTTGTGCACCTCTCATGGCTTCCCCAATATCGCCGTGTTTTCGTGCACACCTCTTAACGTCCCCTATCTTGCTGGGTTTTCACGCACCTCTCATAACTTCCCCTATATCGCCCTGTTTTCGCACTCCTCTCATACCTTCCCCTATATCGCTGTCTTTTCGCGCACATCCCATAGCTTCACCTTTATCGCTGTGTTATTGCTCACCTCTCATAGATTCCCCTATATCGCCGTGTTCTCGCACACCTCTCATACCATCCCCTATATCACTGTGTTTTCGCGCACGTCCTATAGCTTCCACTATATTGCCCTGTTTTCGCGCACCTCTCATTTCTTCCCCTACATCGCTGTGTTTCTCACACCTCTGATGCATTCCCCTATAACGCCAAGTTTTCGCGCACCTCTCCTACTTTCCCCTATATCGCCGTGTTGTCGCGCAGCTCGCATAACTTCCCCTATATCACTGTGTTTTCACGCACGTCCCATGGAGTCCCCTATATTGCTGTGTTTTCGCGCAGCTCTCATACCTTCCCCTATATCGCCCTGTTTTCATTGACATCCCACAGCTCTCACTATGTTGCCCTGTTTTCGTGCACCTCTCATGTCTCCCCTATATCGCTGTGTTTTTGCTTCTCTCATAACTTCCCCTATATCGCTGTGTTTTCTCGCACCTCTGATGCATTCTCCTGTATCGCCGTGTTTTTGCACACCTCTCATACTTTCCACTATATCGCCGTGTTTACACGCATCTCTCATTTCTTCCTCGATATCTCCGTGTTTTCATGCACATCTCATACCGTCCCCTATATCACTGTGCCTTCGCGCACCTCTCATACCTTCCCCTATATCGCTGTGTTTTCGTGCACCTCTCATACCTTCACACCTTCCCCTATATCGCTGTGTTTTCACTCACCTCTCATAACTTCTCATATATCGCCGTGTTTTCGCGGACCTCTCATAATTTCCCCTGTATAGCCATGTCCTCGCACACCTCTCATACCTTCCACTATATCACTGTGTTTTCGCGCACGTCCCATAGCATCCCCTGTATCGCTGTGTTTTCGGGCACCTCTCATACCTTTCCCTGTATCGCCATGCTTTCACGCATATCCCATAGCTTCCACAATATAGCCCTGTTTTCGAGCACCTCTCATGTCTTCCCCTATATCACTGTGTTTTCACGCACCTCCCATACCTTCCCCTATATCGATGTATTTTTGCGCACATCTGATACCTTCCCCTATATCGCTATGTATTCGCGCACCTCCCATACATTCCCCCATATCGCTGTGTTTTCGAGCACCTCTCATACCTCCCCCTATATCGCTGTGTTTTCACGCACATCTCATAACTTCTCCTATATCGCTGTATTTTTGTGCACCTCTTATGGCTTCCCCAATATCGCCGTGTTTTCGTGCACACCTCTTAACGTCCCCTATCTTGCTGGGTTTTCACGCACCTCTCATAACTTCCCCTATATCGCCCTGTTTTCGCACTCCTCTCATACCTTCCCCTATATCGCTGTCTTTTCGCGCACATCCCATAGCTTCACCTTTATCGCTGTGTTATTGCTCACCTCTCATAGATTCCCCTATATCGCCGTGTTCTCGCACACCTCTCATACCATCCCCTATATCACTGTGTTTTCGCGCACGTCCTATAGCTTCCACTATATTGCCCTGTTTTCGCGCACCTCTCATTTCTTCCCCTACATCGCTGTGTTTCTCACACCTCTGATGCATTCCCCTATAACGCCAAGTTTTCGCGCACCTCTCCTACTTTCCCCTATATCGCCGTGTTGTCGCGCAGCTCGCATAACTTCCCCTATATCACTGTGTTTTCACGCACGTCCCATGGAGTCCCCTATATTGCTGTGTTTTCGCGCAGCTCTCATACCTTCCCCTATATCGCCCTGTTTTCATTGACATCCCACAGCTCTCACTATGTTGCCCTGTTTTCGTGCACCTCTCATGTCTCCCCTATATCGCTGTGTTTTTGCTTCTCTCATAACTTCCCCTATATCGCTGTGTTTTCTCGCACCTCTGATGCATTCTCCTGTATCGCCGTGTTTTTGCACACCTCTCATACTTTCCACTATATCGCCGTGTTTACACGCATCTCTCATTTCTTCCTCGATATCTCCGTGTTTTCATGCACATCTCATACCGTCCCCTATATCACTGTGCCTTCGCGCACCTCTCATACCTTCCCCTATATCGCTGTGTTTTCGTGCACCTCTCATACCTTCACACCTTCCCCTATATCGCTGTGTTTTCACTCACCTCTCATAACTTCTCATATATCGCCGTGTTTTCGCGGACCTCTCATAATTTCCCCTGTATAGCCATGTCCTCGCACACCTCTCATACCTTCCACTATATCACTGTGTTTTCGCGCACGTCCCATAGCATCCCCTGTATCGCT
>NW_027275660.1:0-53569 GCF_030028105.1 Mobula birostris
TATGCACATCTCATAACGTCCCCTATATCGCTGTGTATTTGCGCACCTCTCATAGCTTCCCCTATATCGCCGTGTTTTCGTGCACCTCTCATGTCGTCACCTAGATCGCTATGTTTTCGCTCCTCTCATTACTTCCCCTATATCGCTGTGTTTTCTCACACATCTGATACATTCTCCCGTATCGTCGTGTTTTCACGCACCTCTAATAATTTCCCCTATATCGCCGTGTTCACGCACATCTCTCATACCTTCCCCAATATCACTGTGTTTTCGCGCACGTCCCATAGCGTCCCCTATATCACTGTGTTTTCTCGCATCTCTGATGCATTTCCCTGTATCGCCCTGTTTTCGCGCACATCCCATAGCTTCCACTATATTGCCCTGCTTTTGTGCGCCTCTCATACCTCCCCCAATATCGCTGTGCTTTCACGCACCTCTCATAAATTCTCCCATATCGCTGTATTTTTGTGCACCTCTCGTGGCTTCCCCAATTTCGCCATGTTTTCATGCACGTCTCTTAATGTCCCCTATATCGCTGGGTATTCGCGCACCTCCCATAGCGTCCCCTATATCGCTGTGCTGTCGCTCACCTCTCATATCTTCCCATATATCGCCTTGTTTTCGCACACCTCCCATACCTTCCCCTATATCGGTGTCTTTTCACACACCTCCCATGGCTTCCCCAATATCGCCATATTTTCATGCACATCTCATAACGTCCCCTATATCGCTGTGTATTCACGCTCCTCCCATAGAATACCCTATATCGCTGTTTCTTCGTGCACCTCTCATACCTTCCCCAATATCGCCCTGTTTTCGCGCACCCCTCATGGCTTCGCCTACATCGCTGTGTTTTCGCACACCTCTCATAGCTTCCCCTATATTGCTGTCTTTTCACGCTCATCTCATAGCTTCACCTTTATTGCTGTGGTATTGCTCACCTCCCATAGCTTCCCCTATATTGCCATGTTTTCACGCAATTCTCATATCTTCACCTATATCGCTGTGTTTCCGCTCCTCTCATTACTTCCCCTATATCGCTCTATGTTCTCTCACCTCTGATACATTCCCCTGTTTCTCCGTGTTCTCGCACACTTTTCATATCTTCCCCTATATCAATGTGTTTTCGCGCGCGTCCAATAGCGTCCCCTATATCGCTGTGTTTTCACGCACCTCTCATAACTTTTCCTACATTGCTGTATTTTTGCGCACCTCTCATAACTTCTTCTATATGGCCGTGTTTTTATGCACATCACATAACGTCCCCTATATCGCTGTGTATTCACGCACCTCCCATAGCATCCCCTAAATCGCTGTGCGACTGCACACCTCTCATACCTTCCCCTATATCGCCGTTGTCACGCACCTCCCATTCCTCCCCCTATATCGCTGAGTTTTCACACACCTCTCATAAGTTCTCCTATATCGCTGTGTTTTTGTGCACCTCTCATACCTTCCCCTATATCGTTGTGTTTTCACGCACCTCTCATAACTTCTCTTACATTGCTGTATTTTTGCGCACCTCTCATAACTTCCCCTATATCGTTGTGTTTTTGTGCACCTCTCATACCTTCCCTTATATCACTGTGTTTTCGCGCACGTCACATAGCGTCCCCTATATCGCTGTGTTTTCGCGCACCTCTCATACCTTCCCCTATATCGCCCTGTTTCCGCGCACATCCCATAGCTTCCACTATATTGCTCTGTTTTCGCGGAACTCTCATACCTCCCCCTATATTGCTGTGTTTTCACGCACCTCTCATAACTTCTCCTATATCGCTGTATTTTTGTGAACCTCTCATGGCTTCCCCAATATTGTCGTGCTTTCATGCACATCTCTTAACGTCCCCTATATCGCTGGGTTTTCACGCACCTCTCATAACTTCCCCTATATCGCTCTGTTTTCGTACTCCTCTCATACCTTCCCCTGTATCGCTGTGTTTTCGCGCACCTCTCATACCTTCCCCTATATCACTGTCTTTTCGCGCACATCCCATAGCTTCACCTTTATCGCTGTGTTATTGCTCACCTCTCATAGATTCCCTTAAATCGCCGTGTATTTGCTCACCTCTCATAGCTTCCCCTATATCGCTGTGTTTTCGCGCACCTCTCATGTCTTCACCTAGATCGCTATGTTTTCGCTCTTCTCATTAATTCTCCTGTATCGCCGAGTTTTCGCGCACCTCTCATAATTTCGCCTATATCGCCGAGTTCTCACACACCTCTCATACCATCCCCTATATCACTGTGTTTTCGCGCACGTCCCATAGCTTCCACTACATTGCCCTGCTTTCGCGCACCTCTCATGTCTTCCCCTATATCACTGTGTTTTCTCACACCTCTGATGCATTCCCCTATAACGCCAAGTTTTCACGCACCTCTCCTACTTTCCCCTATATCGCCGTGTTCTCGCGCAGCTCGCATACCTTCCCCTATATCACTGTGTTTTCATGCACGTCCCATGGAGTCCCCTATATTGCTGTGTTTTCGCGCAGCTCTCATACCTTCCCCTATATCGCCCTGTTTTCATGCACATCCCATAGCTCTCAGTATATTGCCCTGTTTTCATGCACCTCTCAAGTCTACTCATATCGCTGTGTTTTTGCTTCTCTCATAACTTCCCCTATATCGCTGTGTTTTCTCGCACCTCTGATGCATTCCCCTGTATCGCTCTGTTTTTGCGCACCTCTCATACTTTCCACTATATCACCGTGTTTTCACGCATCTCTCATTTCTACCCCGATATCTCCGTGTTTTCATGCACATCTCATACCGTCCCCTATATCACTGTGCCTTCGCGCACCTCTCATACCTTCCCCTATATCGCTGTGTTTTCGTGCACCTCTCATACCTTCACACCTTCCCCTATATCGCTGTGTTTTCACTCACCTCTCATAACTTCTCATATATCGCCGTATTTTCGAGGACCTCTCATAATTTCCCCTATATAGCCATGTTCTTGCACACCTCTCGTACCTTCCACTATAACACTGAGTTTTTGCGCACGTCCCATAGCATCCCCTGTATCGCTGTGTTTTCGGGCAGCTCTCATACTTTTCCCTGTATCGCCATGTTTTCGCGCATATCCCATAGCTTCCACTATATAGCCCTGTTTTCGAACACCTCTCATGTCTTCCCCTATATCACTGTGTTTTCGCGCACCTCCCATACCTTCCTATATATCGCTGTGTTTTTGTGCACCTCTCATTCCGTTCCCTATATCGCTGTGTTTTCACGCATCTCTCATGGCTTCCCCAATATTGCCGAGTATTCATGCACATCTCATAACGTCCCCTACATCACCGTGTTTTCGCGCACCTCCCATAGCATCCCCTATATCGCTGTGTCTTCGTGCACCTCTCATACCTTCCCCTATATCGCTGTGTTTTCACGCACCTCTCATGGCTTCCCCAATATCGCCGTGTTTTCGTGCTCGTCTCATAGCGTCCCCTATATCGCTGTGTTTTCGTGCACTTCTTATAATTTCCCCATATCGCCGTGTTCTCGCAGACCTCTCATACCTTCCCCTATATCACAGTGTTTTCGCGCACCTCCCATAGCATCCCCTATATTGCTGTGTTTTCACGCACCTCTCATAACTTCTCCTATATCGCTGTATTTTTGTGAACCTCTCATGGCTTCCCCAATATTGCCGTGCTTTCATGCACATCTCTTAACGTCCCCTATATCGCTGGGTTTTCACGCACCTCTCATAACTTCCCCTATATCGCTCTGTTTTCGTACTCCTCTCATACCTTCCCCTGTATCGCTGTGTTTTCGCGCACCTCTCATACCTTCCCCTATATCGCTGTCTTTTCGCGCACATCCCATAGCTTCACCTTTATCGCTGTGTTATTGCTCACCTCTCATAGATTCCCTTAAATCGCCGTGTATTTGCTCACCTCTCATAGCTTCCCCTATATCGCTGTGTTTTCGCGCACCTCTCATGTCACCTAGATCGCTATGTTTTCGCTCTTCTCATTAATTCTCCTGTATCGCCGAGTTTTCGCGCACCTCTCATAATTTCGCCTATATCGCCGAGTTCTCACACACCTCTCATACCATCCCCTATATCACTGTGTTTTCGCGCACGTCCCATATCTTCCACTACATTGCCCTGCTTTCGCGCACCTCTCATGTCTTCCCCTATATTGCTGTGTTTTCTCACACCTCTGATGCATTCCCCTATAACGCCAAGTTTTCACGCACCTCTCCTACTTTCCCCTATATCGCCGTGTTCTCGCGCAGCTCGCATACCCTCCCCTATATCACTGTGTTTTCACGCACGTCACATGGAGTCCCCTATATTGCTGTGTTTTCGCGCAGCTCTCATACCTTCCCCTATATCGCCCTGTTTTCATGCACATCCCATAGCTCTCAGTATATTGCCCTGTTTTCATGCACCTCTCATGTCTACTCATATCGCTGTGTTTTTGCTTCTCTCATAACTTCCCCTATATCGCTGTGTTTTCTCGCACCTCTGATGCATTCCCCTGTATCGCTCTGTTTTTGCGCACCTCTCATACTTTCCACTATATCACCGTGTTTTCACGCATCTCTCATTTCTACCCCGATATCTCCGTGTTTTCATGCACATCTCATACCGTCCCCTATATTACTGTGCCTTCGCGCACCTCTCATACCTTCCCCTATATCGCTGTGTTTTCGTGCACCTCTCATACCTTCACACCTTCCCCTATATCGCTGTGTTTTCACTCACCTCTCATAACTTCTCATATATCGCCGTATTTTCGAGGACCTCTCATAATTTCCCCTATATAGTCATGTTCTTGCACACCTCTCGTACCTTCCACTATATCACTGTGTTTTTGCGCACGTCCCATAGAATCTCCTGTATCGCTGTGTTTTCGGGCACCTCTCATACTTTTCCCTGTATCGCCATGTTTTCGCGCATATCCCATAGCTTCCACTATATAGCCCTGTTTTCGAGCACCTCTCATGTCTTCCCCTATATTGCCCTGTTTTCGCGCACCTCTCATGTCTTCCCCTACATCGCTGTGTTTTCTCGCACTTCTGATGCATTCCCATGTAACGCCAAGTTTTCGCGCACCTCTCATTCTTTCCCTTATATCACCGTGTTTTCGCGTACCTCCCATAGCATCCCCTATATTGCTGTGTTTTCCTGCACCTCTCATACCTATCCCTATATCGCTGTGTTTTCACGCACCTCTCATAACTTCCCCTATATCGCTCTGTTTTCGTACTCCTCTCATACCTTCCCCTGTATCGCTGTGTTTTCGCGCACCTCTCATACCTTCCCCTATATCGCTGTCTTTTCGCGCACATCCCATAGCTTCACCTTTATCGCTGTGTTATTGCTCACCTCTCATAGATTCCCCTATTTCGCCGTGTTTTTGCTCACCTCTCATAACTTCCCCTATATCGCCGTGTTTTCGCGCACCTCTCAAGTCTTCACCTAGATCGCTATTTTTTCGCTCTTCTCATTAATTCTCCTGTATCGCCGTGTTTTCGCGCACCTCTCATAATTTCGCCTATATCGCCGTGTTCTCACACACCTCTCATACCACCCCCTATATAACTGTGTTTTCGCGCACGTCCCATAGCTTCCACTACATTGCCCTGTTTTCCTGCACCTCTCATGTCTTCCCCTATATCGCTGTGTTTTCTCACACCTCTGATGCATTCCCCTATAACGTCAAGTTTTCGCGCACCTCTCCTACTTTCCCCTATATCGCCGTGTTCTCGCACAGCTCGCATACCTTCCCCTATATCACTGTGTTTTCACGCACGTCCCGTGGAGTCCCCTATATTGCTGTGTTTTCGCGCAGCTCACATACCTTCCCCTATATCGCCCTGTTTTCATGCACGTCCCATAGCTCTCACTATATTGCCCTGTTTTCGTGCACCTCTCATGTCTCCCCTATATCGCTGTGTTTTTGCTTCTCTCATTACTTCCCCTATATCGCTCTGTGTTCTCGCACTTCTGATAGAGTTCCCTGTATCAACGTGTTTTCGCGCACCTCTCATAATTTCACCTATATCGGCGTGTTCTCGCACACCTCTCATATCTTCCCCTATATCACTGTGTTTTCGCGCACGTCCAATAGCGTCCCCATATCGCTGTGTTTTCAAGCACCTGCCATACCTTCCCCTCTATCGCTGTGTTTTCGTGTACCTCTCATACCTCCCCTTATATCGCTGTGTTTTCACGCACCTCTCATAACTTCCCCTGTATTACTGTATTTTTGCGCACCTCTCATAACTTCCCCTATATTGCCGTGTTTTTATGCACATCTCATAACGTCCCCTATATCGCCCTGTTTTCGTGCACATCCCATAGCTTCCACTATATTGCCCTGTTTCCGCACACCTCACATGTATTCCATACATAGCTGTGTTTTCTGGCACCTCTGGTGCATTCCCCTGTAACGCAAAGTTTTCGCGCACCTCTCATACCTTCCCCTATATCGCTGTGTTTTCAAGCACCTCTCATGGCTTCCCCAATATCGCCGTGTATTCATGCACATCTCATACCGTCCCCTATATCGCTGTGTTTTGGCGCACCTCCCATAGCTTCACCTACATCACTGTTTTCGCGCACATCCCATAGCTTCACCTTGATCGCTGTGTTATTGCTCATCTCTCATAGCTTACCCGATATCGCCGTGTTTTCGTGCTCCTCGCATGTCTTCACCTATATCGCTATGTTTTCGCTCCTATCATTACTTCCCCTATATCGCTGTGTTTTCTCGCACCTCTGATACATTCTCCTGTATTGCCATGTTTTCGCGCACCTCCTATAATTTCCCCTATATCGCCGTGTTCTCGCACACCTCTCATGTCTTCCCCATATCACGGTCTTTTCGCGCACCTCTCATAGCGTCCCCTATATCGCTGTGCCTTCGCGCACCTCTCATAACATTCCCTGTATTACTGTATTTTTGCGCACCTCTCATAACTTCCCCTATATTGCCGTGTTTTTATGCACATCTCATAACGTCCCCTATATCGCCCTGTTTTCGTGCACATCCCATAGCTTCCACTATATTGCCCTGTTTCCGCACACCTCACATGTATTCCATACATAGCTGTGTTTTCTGGCACCTCTGATGCATTCCCCTGTAACGCAAAGTTTTCGCGCACCTCTCATACCTTCCCCTATATCGCTGTGTTTTCAGGCACCTCTCATGGCTTCCCCAATATCGCCGTGTATTCATGCACATCTCATACCGTCCCCTATATCGCTGTGTTTTGGCGCACCTCCCATAGCTTCACCTACATCACTGTTTTCGCGCACATCCCATAGCTTCACCTTGATCGCTGTGTTATTGCTCATCTCTCATAGCTTACCCGATATCGCCGTGTTTTCGTGCTCCTCGCATGTCTTCACCTATATCGCTATGTTTTCGCTCCTATCATTACTTCCCCTATATCGCTGTGTTTTCTCGCACCTCTGATACATTCTCCTGTATTGCCATGTTTTCGCGCACCTCTTACAATTTCCCCTATATCGCCGTGTTCTCGCACACCTCTCATGTCTTCCCCTATATCACTGTTTTTTTGCGCATGTCCCATAGAGTCCCCTATATCGCTGTGTTTTCTTGCACCTCTGATACATTCCCCTGTATCGCCGTGGTTTCGCGCACATCCCATATGTTCCACTATATTGCCCTGTTTTTGCGCACCTCTCATGTCTTCCCCTATATCACAGTGTTTTCGCGCACCTCTCATAGCATCCCCTATATCGCTGTGCCTTCGCTCACTTCTCATAACTTCCCCTATATCGCCCTGTTTACGCGCACCTCCCATACCTTCCCCAATATCGCTGTGTTTTCGTGCACCTCTCATAGCTACCCTTATATCGCTGTGTTTTCACGCACCTCTCATAACTTCTCCTATATCACTGTATTTTTGTGCAGCTCTTATACCTTCCCCTATATTGCCGTGTTTTCATGCACATCTCATAACGTCCCCTATATCGCTGTGTATTCGCGCACATCCCATAGCATCCCTTATATTGCTCTGCCTTCGCGCACCTCTCATACCTTCCCCTATATCACCCTGTTTTCGCGCACCTTCCATACCTTTCCCTATATCGCTATGTTTTCATGCACCCCTAATACCTCCCCCTATATCGCTGAGTTTTCACACACCTCTCATAACTTCTCCTATATCGCTGTGTTTTTGTGCACCTCTAATACCTCCCCCTATATCGCTGTGTTTTCACACACCTCTCATAACTTCTCCTATATTGCTGTGTTTTTGTGCACCTCTCATACCTTCCCTAATATCACTGCGTTTTCATGCACATCTCATCATGTCCCCTATATTTCTGTGTTTTCGTGCACCTCTCATTCCCAACCCCTATATCGCTGTGCCTTGCGCACCTCTCATACCTTCCCCTATATCGCTGTCTTTTCGCGCACATCCCATAGATTCACCTTTATCGCTGTGTTATTGCTCACCTCTCATAGCTTCCCCTATATCGCCGTGTTGTTCTGCACATCTCATAACGTCCTGTATATCACTGTATATTCGCGCACCTCCCATAGCTTCCCTTATATCGCTGTGCTTTCACGCACCTCTCATACCTTCCCAAATATCGCCCTGTTTTCGCGCACCTCCCATTCCTTCACCTATATCGCTGTTTTCGTGCACCTCTCATGCATTCCCGTATACCGCTGTGTTTTTGCACACCTCTCATACCTTCCCCAATATCACCACGTTTTCATGCACATCACATAACGTCCCCAATGTCGCTGGGTTTTCACGAACCTCTCATAACTTCCCCTATATCGCTGTGTTTTCGCACACCTCTCATGGATTCCCGACTCTCGCCGTGTATTCATGCACACCTCATACCTTCCCCTATATCGCTGTGCTTTCGCGCACCTCCCATAGCTTCACCTACATCGCTGTTTTCGCGCACCTCTCATAACTTCCCCTATATCGCCCTGTTTACGCGCACCTCCTATACCTTCCCCAATATCGCTGTGTTTTCGTGCACCTCTCATAGCTACCCTTATATCGCTGTGTTTTCACGCACCTCTCATAACTTCTCCTATATCACTGTATTTTTGTGCAGCTCTTATACCTTCCCCTATATTGCCGTGTTTTCATGCACATCTCATAGCGTCCCCTATATCACTGTGTATTCGTGCACCTCCCATAGCATCCCTTCTATTGCTGTGCCTTCGCGCACCTCTCATACCTTCCCCTATATTGCCCTGTTTTCGCGCACCTTCCATACCTTCCACTAAAATCGGTGTTTTCACGCACCTCTCATAATTTCTCCTGTATCGCCGTATTTTTGCACACCTCTCATGACTTCCCCAATATCGCCGTGTTTTAATGCACATCTCTTAACGTCCCATATATCGCTGTGTATTCGCGCACCTGCCATAGCATCCCCTATATCGCTGTGCCTTCGCGCACCTCTCATACCTTCCCCTACGTCGCCCTGTTTTCGCACTCCTCCCATACCGTCCCCTATATCGCTGTATTTTCGCACACCTCTCATGGCTTCCCCAATATCGCCCTATTTTCATGCACATCTCATAACGTCTCCTATATGTCTGTGTATTCACGCACAACCCATAGCAGCCCCTATATCACTGTGCCTTCGCGCACCGCTCATACCTTCCCCTACATCGCCCTGTTTTTGCGCACATCCCATAGCTTCCCCTATATCGCTGTGCCTTCGTGCACCTCTCATACCTTTCCATATATCGCCATGTTTTCATGCACATCTCATAACGTCCCCTATATCGCCGTATTTTTGCTCACCTCTTATAACTTCCTCTGTATCGCCCTGTTCTCGCGCACCTCTCATAACTTCGCCTATATCGCTGTGTTTTCGCACAACACTCCTGGTTTCCCGACTATCGCCGTGTATTCATGTACATCTCCTACCGTCCCCTATATCGCTGTGTTTTCACACACCTCTCATACCTTTCCCTATATCGCTGTCTTTTCGCACACATCGCATAGATTCACATTTATCGCTGTGTTATTGCTCACCTCTCATAGCTTCCCCTACATCGCCGTGTTTTTGCGCACCTCTCATAACTTCCCCTATATCACCATATTGTTATGCACATCTCATAACGTCCCCTATATCGCTGTGTATTTGTGCACCTCCCATAACATCCCCTATTTCGCTGTGCCTTCGCGCACCTCTCATATCTTCCCCTATATCGCCCTGTTTTCGCACACCTCCCATTCCTTCACCTATATCGCTGTTTTCGTGCACCTCTCATACCTTCTCTATATCGCTGTGTTTTCAAACACCTCTCATAACTTCTCCTATATCGCTGTGTTTTTGTGCATCTCTCATAACTTCCCTAATATCGCTGCGTTTTCATGCACATCTCATCACGTCCCCTATATCGCTGAGTATTCACGCACCTCCCATAGCATCCCCTATATCGCTGTGCCTTGTGCACCTCTCATTCCTTCCCCTAAATTGCTGTCTTTTTGCGCACATCCCATAGGTTCACCATCGCTGTGTTATTGCTCACCTCTCATAGCTTCCCCTGTATCGCCGTGTTTTTGCTCACCTCTCATAGCTTCCCCTATATCGCCGTGTTTTCGCGCACCTCTCATGTCTTCCCCGATATCACTGTGTTTTCGCGCACCTTCCATAGCATCCCCTATATTGCTGTGCCTTCACATACCTCTCATAACTTCATCTATATCACCCTGTTTTTGAGCACCTTCCATACCTTCCCCTGTATCGCTGTGTTTTCATGCATCTCTCATACCTCCCACTATATGGCTGTGCCTTGCGCACCTCTCATACCTTCCCCTATATCGCTGAATTTTCGCGCACATCCCATAGATTCACCTTTATTGCTGTGTTATTGCTCATCTCTCATAGCTTCCCCTGTATCGCCGTGTTTTTGCGCACCTCTCATAACTTCCCCAATATCGCCATGTTGTTATGCACATCTCATAACGTCCCCTATATCGCTGTGTATTTGCGCACCTCTCATAGCTTCCCCTATATCGCCGTGTTTTCGTGCACCTCTCATGTCGTCACCTAGATCGCTATGTTTTCGCTCCTCTCATTACTTCCCCTATATCGCTGTGTTTTCTCACACATCTGATACATTCTCCCGTATCGTCGTGTTTTCACGCACCTCTAATAATTTCCCCTATATCGCCGTGTTCACGCACATCTCTCATACCTTCCCCAATATCACTGTGTTTTCGCGCACGTCCCATAGCGTCCCCTATATCACTGTGTTTTCTCGCATCTCTGATGCATTTCCCTGTATCGCCCTGTTTTCGCGCACATCCCATAGCTTCCACTATATTGCCCTGCTTTTGTGCGCCTCTCATACCTCCCCCAATATCGCTGTGCTTTCACGCACCTCTCATAAATTCTCCCATATCGCTGTATTTTTGTGCACCTCTCGTGGCTTCCCCAATTTCGCCATGTTTTCATGCACGTCTCTTAATGTCCCCTATATCGCTGGGTATTCGCGCACCTCCCATAGCGTCCCCCTATATCGCTGTGCTGTCGCTCACCTCTCATATCTTCCCATATATCGCCTTGTTTTCGCACACCTCCCATACCTTCCCCTATATCGGTGTCTTTTCACACACCTCCCATGGCTTCCCCAATATCGCCATATTTTCATGCACATCTCATAACGTCCCCTATATCGCTGTGTATTCACGCTCCTCCCATAGAATACCCTATATCGCTGTTTCTTCGTGCACCTCTCATACCTTCCCCAATATCGCCCTGTTTTCGCGCACCCCTCATGGCTTCGCCTACATCGCTGTGTTTTCGCACACCTCTCATAGCTTCCCCTATATTGCTGTCTTTTCACGCTCATCTCATAGCTTCACCTTTATTGCTGTGGTATTGCTCACCTCCCATAGCTTCCCCTATATTGCCATGTTTTCACGCAATTCTCATATCTTCACCTATATCGCTGTGTTTCCGCTCCTCTCATTACTTCCCCTATATCGCTCTATGTTCTCTCACCTCTGATACATTCCCCTGTTTCTCCGTGTTCTCGCACACTTTTCATATCTTCCCCTATATCAATGTGTTTTCGCGCGCGTCCAATAGCGTCCCCTATATCGCTGTGTTTTCACGCACCTCTCATAACTTTTCCTACATTGCTGTATTTTTGCGCACCTCTCATAACTTCTTCTATATGGCCGTGTTTTTATGCACATCACATAACGTCCCCTATATCGCTGTGTATTCACGCACCTCCCATAGCATCCCCTAAATCGCTGTGCGACTGCACACCTCTCATACCTTCCCCTATATCGCCGTTGTCACGCACCTCCCATTCCTCCCCCTATATCGCTGAGTTTTCACACACCTCTCATAAGTTCTCCTATATCGCTGTGTTTTTGTGCACCTCTCATACCTTCCCCTATATCGTTGTGTTTTCACGCACCTCTCATAACTTCTCTTACATTGCTGTATTTTTGCGCACCTCTCATAACTTCCCCTATATCGCTGTGTTTTTGTGCACCTCTCATACCTTCCCTTATATCACTGTGTTTTCGCGCACGTCACATAGCGTCCCCTATATCGCTGTGTTTTCGCGCACCTCTCATACCTTCCCCTATATCGCCCTGTTTCCGCGCACATCCCATAGCTTCCACTATATTGCTCTGTTTTCGCGGAACTCTCATACCTCCCCCTATATTGCTGTGTTTTCACGCACCTCTCATAACTTCTCCTATATCGCTGTATTTTTGTGAACCTCTCATGGCTTCCCCAATATTGTCGTGCTTTCATGCACATCTCTTAACGTCCCCTATATCGCTGGGTTTTCACGCACCTCTCATAACTTCCCCTATATCGCTCTGTTTTCGTACTCCTCTCATACCTTCCCCTGTATCGCTGTGTTTTCGCGCACCTCTCATACCTTCCCCTATATCACTGTCTTTTCGCGCACATCCCATAGCTTCACCTTTATCGCTGTGTTATTGCTCACCTCTCATAGATTCCCTTAAATCGCCGTGTATTTGCTCACCTCTCATAGCTTCCCCTATATCGCTGTGTTTTCGCGCACCTCTCATGTCTTCACCTAGATCGCTATGTTTTCGCTCTTCTCATTAATTCTCCTGTATCGCCGAGTTTTCGCGCACCTCTCATAATTTCGCCTATATCGCCGAGTTCTCACACACCTCTCATACCATCCCCTATATCACTGTGTTTTCGCGCACGTCCCATAGCTTCCACTACATTGCCCTGCTTTCGCGCACCTCTCATGTCTTCCCCTATATCACTGTGTTTTCTCACACCTCTGATGCATTCCCCTATAACGCCAAGTTTTCACGCACCTCTCCTACTTTCCCCTATATCGCCGTGTTCTCGCGCAGCTCGCATACCTTCCCCTATATCACTGTGTTTTCATGCACGTCCCATGGAGTCCCCTATATTGCTGTGTTTTCGCGCAGCTCTCATACCTTCCCCTATATCGCCCTGTTTTCATGCACATCCCATAGCTCTCAGTATATTGCCCTGTTTTCATGCACCTCTCAAGTCTACTCATATCGCTGTGTTTTTGCTTCTCTCATAACTTCCCCTATATCGCTGTGTTTTCTCGCACCTCTGATGCATTCCCCTGTATCGCTCTGTTTTTGCGCACCTCTCATACTTTCCACTATATCACCGTGTTTTCACGCATCTCTCATTTCTACCCCGATATCTCCGTGTTTTCATGCACATCTCATACCGTCCCCTATATCACTGTGCCTTCGCGCACCTCTCATACCTTCCCCTATATCGCTGTGTTTTCGTGCACCTCTCATACCTTCACACCTTCCCCTATATCGCTGTGTTTTCACTCACCTCTCATAACTTCTCATATATCGCCGTATTTTCGAGGACCTCTCATAATTTCCCCTATATAGCCATGTTCTTGCACACCTCTCGTACCTTCCACTATAACACTGAGTTTTTGCGCACGTCCCATAGCATCCCCTGTATCGCTGTGTTTTCGGGCAGCTCTCATACTTTTCCCTGTATCGCCATGTTTTCGCGCATATCCCATAGCTTCCACTATATAGCCCTGTTTTCGAACACCTCTCATGTCTTCCCCTATATCACTGTGTTTTCGCGCACCTCCCATACCTTCCTATATATCGCTGTGTTTTTGTGCACCTCTCATTCCGTTCCCTATATCGCTGTGTTTTCACGCATCTCTCATGGCTTCCCCAATATTGCCGAGTATTCATGCACATCTCATAACGTCCCCTACATCACCGTGTTTTCGCGCACCTCCCATAGCATCCCCTATATCGCTGTGTCTTCGTGCACCTCTCATACCTTCCCCTATATCGCTGTGTTTTCACGCACCTCTCATGGCTTCCCCAATATCGCCGTGTTTTCGTGCTCGTCTCATAGCGTCCCCTATATCGCTGTGTTTTCGTGCACTTCTTATAATTTCCCCATATCGCCGTGTTCTCGCAGACCTCTCATACCTTCCCCTATATCACAGTGTTTTCGCGCACCTCCCATAGCATCCCCTATATTGCTGTGTTTTCACGCACCTCTCATAACTTCTCCTATATCGCTGTATTTTTGTGAACCTCTCATGGCTTCCCCAATATTGCCGTGCTTTCATGCACATCTCTTAACGTCCCCTATATCGCTGGGTTTTCACGCACCTCTCATAACTTCCCCTATATCGCTCTGTTTTCGTACTCCTCTCATACCTTCCCCTGTATCGCTGTGTTTTCGCGCACCTCTCATACCTTCCCCTATATCGCTGTCTTTTCGCGCACATCCCATAGCTTCACCTTTATCGCTGTGTTATTGCTCACCTCTCATAGATTCCCTTAAATCGCCGTGTATTTGCTCACCTCTCATAGCTTCCCCTATATCGCTGTGTTTTCGCGCACCTCTCATGTCACCTAGATCGCTATGTTTTCGCTCTTCTCATTAATTCTCCTGTATCGCCGAGTTTTCGCGCACCTCTCATAATTTCGCCTATATCGCCGAGTTCTCACACACCTCTCATACCATCCCCTATATCACTGTGTTTTCGCGCACGTCCCATATCTTCCACTACATTGCCCTGCTTTCGCGCACCTCTCATGTCTTCCCCTATATTGCTGTGTTTTCTCACACCTCTGATGCATTCCCCTATAACGCCAAGTTTTCACGCACCTCTCCTACTTTCCCCTATATCGCCGTGTTCTCGCGCAGCTCGCATACCCTCCCCTATATCACTGTGTTTTCACGCACGTCACATGGAGTACCCTATATTGCTGTGTTTTCGCGCAGCTCTCATACCTTCCCCTATATCGCCCTGTTTTCATGCACATCCCATAGCTCTCAGTATATTGCCCTGTTTTCATGCACCTCTCATGTCTACTCATATCGCTGTGTTTTTGCTTCTCTCATAACTTCCCCTATATCGCTGTGTTTTCTCGCACCTCTGATGCATTCCCCTGTATCGCTCTGTTTTTGCGCACCTCTCATACTTTCCACTATATCACCGTGTTTTCACGCATCTCTCATTTCTACCCCGATATCTCCGTGTTTTCATGCACATCTCATACCGTCCCCTATATTACTGTGCCTTCGCGCACCTCTCATACCTTCCCCTATATCGCTGTGTTTTCGTGCACCTCTCATACCTTCACACCTTCCCCTATATCGCTGTGTTTTCACTCACCTCTCATAACTTCTCATATATCGCCGTATTTTCGAGGACCTCTCATAATTTCCCCTATATAGTCATGTTCTTGCACACCTCTCGTACCTTCCACTATATCACTGTGTTTTTGCGCACGTCCCATAGAATCTCCTGTATCGCTGTGTTTTCGGGCACCTCTCATACTTTTCCCTGTATCGCCATGTTTTCGCGCATATCCCATAGCTTCCACTATATAGCCCTGTTTTCGAGCACCTCTCATGTCTTCCCCTATATTGCCCTGTTTTCGCGCACCTCTCATGTCTTCCCCTACATCGCTGTGTTTTCTCGCACTTCTGATGCATTCCCATGTAACGCCAAGTTTTCGCGCACCTCTCATTCTTTCCCTTATATCACCGTGTTTTCGCGTACCTCCCATAGCATCCCCTATATTGCTGTGTTTTCCTGCACCTCTCATACCTATCCCTATATCGCTGTGTTTTCACGCACCTCTCATAACTTCCCCTATATCGCTCTGTTTTCGTACTCCTCTCATACCTTCCCCTGTATCGCTGTGTTTTCGCGCACCTCTCATACCTTCCCCTATATCGCTGTCTTTTCGCGCACATCCCATAGCTTCACCTTTATCGCTGTGTTATTGCTCACCTCTCATAACTTCCCCTATATCGCCGTGTTTTCGCGCACCTCTCAAGTCTTCACCTAGATCGCTATTTTTTCGCTCTTCTCATTAATTCTCCTGTATCGCCGTGTTTTCGCGCACCTCTCATAATTTCGCCTATATCGCCGTGTTCTCACACACCTCTCATACCACCCCCTATATAACTGTGTTTTCGCGCACGTCCCATAGCTTCCACTACATTGCCCTGTTTTCGTGCACCTCTCATGTCTTCCCCTATATCGCTGTGTTTTCTCACACCTCTGATGCATTCCCCTATAACGTCAAGTTTTCGCGCACCTCTCCTACTTTCCCCTATATCGCCGTGTTCTCGCACAGCTCGCATACCTTCCCCTATATCACTGTGTTTTCACGCACGTCCCGTGGAGTCCCCTATATTGCTGTGTTTTCGCGCAGCTCACATACCTTCCCCTATATCGCCCTGTTTTCATGCACGTCCCATAGCTCTCACTATATTGCCCTGTTTTCGTGCACCTCTCATGTCTCCCCTATATCGCTGTGTTTTTGCTTCTCTCATAACTTCCCCTATATCGCTGTGTTTTTGCTTCTCTCATAACTTCCCCTATATCACTGTGTTTTCTCGCACCTCTGATGCATTCCCCTGTATCGCCGTGTTTTTGCGCACCTCTCATACTTTCCCCTATATCACCGTGTTTTCACGCATCTCTCATTTCTTCCCCGATATCTCCGTGTTTTCATGCACATCTCATACCGTCCCCTATATCACTGTGCCTTCGCGCACCTCTCATATCTTCCCCTATATCGCTGTGTTTTCGTGCACCTCTCATACTTTCACACCTTCCCCTATATCGCTGTGTTTTCACTCACCTCTCATAACTTCTCATATATCGCCGTGTTTTCGCGGACCTCTCATAATTTCCCCTATATAGCCATGTTCTTGCACACCTCTCGTACCTTCCACTATATCACTGTGTTATTGCACACGTCCCATAGCATCCTCTGTATCGCTGTGTTTTCGGGCACCTCTCATACTTTTCCCTGTATCGCCATGTTTTCGCGCATATCCCATAGCTTCCACTATATAGCCCTGTTTTCGAGCACCTCTCATGTCTTCCCCTATATCACTGTGTTTTCGCGCACCTCCCATATCATCCCCTATATTGCTGTGTTTTCGTGCACCTCTCATACCTCCCCCTATATCGCTGTGTTTTTGTGCACCTCTCATGGCTTCCCCAATATCGTCGTGTTTTCATGCACATCTCTCAACATCCCCTATATCGCTGGGTTTTCACGCACCTCTCATAATTTCCCCTATATCGCTCTGTTTTCTTACTCCTCTCAAACCTTCCCCTGTATCGCTGTATTTTCGCACACCTCACATACCTCCCCCTATATCGCTGTGTTTTCGCGCACCTCTCATAATTTCGCCATTATCGCCGTGTTCTCACACACCTCTCATACCATCCCCTATATCACTGTGTTTTCGCGCACGTCCCATAGCTTCCACTACATTGCCCTGCTTTCGCGAACCTCTCATGTCTTCCCCTATATCGCTGTGTTTTCTCACACCTCTGATGCATTCCCCTATAACGCCAAGTTTTCGCGCACCTCTTCTACTTTCCCCTATATCGCCGTTTTCTCGCGCAGCTCGCATACCTTCCCCTATATCACTGGTTTTCACACACGTCCCATGGAGTCCCCTTTATCGTTGTGTTTTCTCGCACCTCTGATGCATTCCCCTGCATCGCTCTGTTTTTGCGCACCTCTCATACTTTCCACTATATCACCGTGTTTTCACGCATCTCTCATTTCTACCCCGATATCTCCGTGTTTTCATGCACATCTCATACCGTCCCCTATATCACTGTGCCTTCGCGCACCTCTCATACCTTCCCCTATATCGCTGTGTTTTCGTGCACCTCTCATACCTTCACACCTTCCCCTATATCGCTGTGTTTTCACTCACCTCTCATAACTTCTCATATTTCGCCGTATTTTCGAGGACCTCTCATAATTTCCCCTATATAGCCATGCTCTTGCACACCTCTCGTACCTTCCACTATAACACTGAGTTTTTGCGCACGTCCCATAGCATCCCCTGTATCGCTGTGTTTTCAGGCAGCTCTCATACTTTTCCCTGTATCGCCATGTTTTCGCGCATATCCCATCGCTTCCACTATATAGCCCTGTTTTCGATCACCTCTCATGTCTTCCCCTATATCACTGTGTTTTCGCGCACCTCCCATACCTTCCTCTATATCGCTGTGTTTTTGTGCACCTCTCATTCCTTTCCCTATATCGCTGTGTTTTCACGCATCTCTCATAGCTTCCCCAATATTGCCGAGTATTCATGCACACCTCATACCGTCCCTTATATCACTGTGCTTTCGCGCACCTCCCATAGCTACGCCCACGTCACTGTGTTTTCGCGCACCTCTCATACCTTCCCCTATATAGCTCTGTTTTCGCGCACATTCCATAGCTTCCACTATATTGCCCTGTTTTCGCGCACCTCTCATGTCTTCCCCTACATCGCTGTGTTTTCTCGCACTCATGATGCATTCCCATGTAACGCCAAGATTTCGCGCATCTCTCATACTTTCCCCTATATCACCGTGTTTTCGCGTACCTCTCATAACTTCTCCTATATCGCTGTGTTTTCACGCACCTCTCATAACTTCTCCTATATCGCTGTATTTTTGAGCACCTCTCATGGCTTCCCCAATATCGCCGTGTTTTCATGCACATCTCTTAACGTCCCCTATATCGCTGGGTTTTCACGCACCTCTCATAACTTCCCCTATATCGCTCTGTTTTCGTACTCCTCTCATACCTTCCCCTGTATCGCTGTGTTTTCGCGCACCTCTCATACCTTCCCCTATATCGCTGTCTTTTCGCGCACATCCCATAGCTTCACCTTTATCGCTGTGTTATTGCTCACCTCTCATAGCTTCCCCTATATCGCCGTGTTTTCGCGCACCTCTCAAGTCTTCACCTAGATCGCTATGTTTTCGCTCTTCTCATTAATTCTCCTGTATCGCCATGTTTTCGCGCACCTCTCATAATGACGCCTATATCGCCGTGTTCTCACACACCTCTCATACCACCCCCTATATAACTGTGTTTTCGCGCACGTCCCATAGCTTCCACTACATTGCCCTGTTTTCGCGCACCTCTCATGTCTTCCCCTACATCGCTGTGTTTTCTCACACCTCTGATGCATTCCCCTATAACGTCAAGTTTTCGCGCACCTCTCCTACTTTCCCCTATATCGCTGTGTTCTCGCACAGCTCGCATACCTTCCCCTATATCACTGTGTTTTCACGCACGTCCCGTGGAGTCCCCTATATTGCTGTGTTTTCGCGCAGCTCACATACCTTCCCCTATATCGCCCTGTTTTCATGCACATCCCATAGCTCTCACTATATTGCCCTGTTTTCGTGCACCTCTCATGTCTCCCCTATATCGCTGTGTTTTTTGCTTCTCTCATAACTTTCCCTATATCGCTGTGTTTTCTCGCACCTCTGATGCATTCCCTGTATCGCCGTGTTTTTGCGCACCTCTCATACTTTCCCCTATATCACCGTGTTTTCACGCATCTCTCATTTCTTCCCCGATATCTCCGTGTTTTCATGCACATCTCATACCGTCCCCTATATCACTGTGCCTTCGCGCACCTCTCATATCTTCCCCTATATCGCTGTGTTTTCGTGCACCTCTCATACTTTCACACCTTCCCCTATATCGCTGTGTTTTCACTCACCTCTCATAACTTCTCATATATCGCCGTGTTTTCGCGGACCTCTCATAATTTCCCCTATATAGCCATGTTCTTGCACACCTCTCGTACCTTCCACTATATCACTGTGTTATTGCACACGTCCCATAGCATCCCCTGTATCGCTGTGTTTTCGGGCACCTCTCATACTTTTCCCTGTATCGCCATGTTTTCGCGCATATCCCATAGCTTCCACTATATAGCCCTGTTTTCGAGCACCTCTCATGTCTTCCCCTATATCACTGTGTTTTCGCGCACCTCCCATATCATCCCCTATATTGCTGTGTTTTCGTGCACCTCTCATACCTCCCCCTATATCGCTGTGTTTTTGTGCACCTCTCATGGCTTCCCCAATATCGTCGTGTTTTCATGCACATCTCTCAACATCCCCTATATCGCTGGGTTTTCACGCACCTCTCATAACTTCCCCTATATCGCTCTGTTTTCTTACTCCTCTCAAACCTTCCCCTGTATCGCTGTGTTTTCGCACACCTCACATACCTCCCCCTATATCGCTGTGTTTTCGCGCAACTCTCATAATTTCGCCATTATCGCCGTGTTCTCACACACCTCTCATACCATCCCCTATATCACTGTGTTTTCGCGCACGTCCCATAGCTTCCACTACATTGCCCTGCTTTCGCGAACCTCTCATGTCTTCCCCTATATCGCTGTGTTTTCTCACACCTCTGATGCATTCCCCTATAACGCCAAGTTTTCGCGCACCTCTTCTACTTTCCCCTATATCGCCGTTTTCTCGCGCAGCTCGCATACCTTCCCCTATATCACTGGTTTTCACACACGTCCCATGGAGTCCCCTTTATCGTTGTGTTTTCTCGCACCTCTGATGCATTCCCCTGCATCGCTCTGTTTTTGCGCACCTCTCATACTTTCCACTATATCACCGTGTTTTCACGCATCTCTCATTTCTACCCCGATATCTCCGTGTTTTCATGCACATCTCATACCGTCCCCTATATCACTGTGCCTTCGCGCACCTCTCATACCTTCCCCTATATCGCTGTGTTTTCATGCACCTCTCATACCTTCACACCTTCCCCTATATCGCTGTGTTTTCACTCACCTCTCATAACTTCTCATATTTCGCCGTATTTTCGAGGACCTCTCATAATTTCCCCTATATAGCCATGCTCTTGCACACCTCTCGTACCTTCCACTATAACACTGAGTTTTTGCGCACGTCCCATAGCATCCCCTGTATCGCTGTGTTTTCAGGCAGCTCTCATACTTTTCCCTGTATCGCCATGTTTTCGCGCATATCCCATCGCTTCCACTATATAGCCCTGTTTTCGATCACCTCTCATGTCTTCCCCTATATCACTGTGTTTTCGCGCACCTCCCATACCTTCCTCTATATCGCTGTGTTTTTGTGCACCTCTCATTCCTTTCCCTATATCGCTGTGTTTTCACGCATCTCTCATGGCTTCCCCAATATTGCCGAGTATTCATGCACACCTCATACCGTCCCTTATATCACTGTGCTTTCGCGCACCTCCCATAGCTACGCCCACGTCACTGTGTTTTCGCGCACCTCTCATACCTTCCCCTATATAGCTCTGTTTTCGCGCACATTCCATAGCTTCCACTATATTGCCCTGTTTTCGCGCACCTCTCATGTCTTCCCCTACATCGCTGTGTTTTCTCGCACTCATGATGCATTCCCATGTAACGCCAAGATTTCGCGCACCTCTCATACTTTCCCCTATATCACCGTGTTTTCGCGTACCTCTCATAACTTCTCCTATATCGCTGTGTTTTCACGCACCTCTCATAACTTCTCCTATATCGCTGTATTTTTGAGCACCTCTCATGGCTTCCCCAATATCGCCGTGTTTTCATGCACATCTCTTAACGTCCCCTATATCGCTGGGTTTTCACGCACCTCTCATAACTTCCCCTATATCGCTCTGTTTTCGTACTCCTCTCATACCTTCCCCTGTATCGCTGTGTTTTCGCGCACCTCTCATACCTTCCCCTATATCGCTGTCTTTTCGCGCACATCCCATAGCTTCACCTTTATCGCTGTGTTATTGCTCACCTCTCATAGCTTCCCCTATATCGCCGTGTTTTCGCGCACCTCTCAAGTCTTCACCTAGATCGCTATGTTTTCGCTCTTCTCATTAATTCTCCTGTATCGCCGTGTTTTCACGCACCTCTCATAATGACGCCTATATCGCCGTGTTCTCACACACCTCTCATACCACCCCCTATATAACTGTGTTTTCGCGCACGTCCCATAGCTTCCACTACATTGCCCTGTTTTCGCGCACCTCTCATGTCTTCCCCTACATCGCTGTGTTTTCTCACACCTCTGATGCATTCCCCTATAACGTCAAGTTTTCGCGCACCTCTCCTACTTTCCCCTATATCGCTGTGTTCTCGCACAGCTCGCATACCTTCCCCTATATCACTGTGTTTTCACGCACGTCCCGTGGAGTCCCCTATATTGCTGTGTTTTCGCGCAGCTCACATACCTTCCCCTATATCGCCCTGTTTTCATGCACATCCCATAGCTCTCACTATATTGCCCTGTTTTCGTGCACCTCTCATGTCTCCCCTATATCGCTGTGTTTTTGCTTCTCTCATTACTTTCCCTATATCGCTGTGTTTTCTCGCACCTCTGATGCATTCCCCTGTATCGCCGTGTTTTTGCTCACCTCTCATACTTTCCACTATATCACCGTGTTTTCACGCATCTCTCATTTCTTCCCCGATATCTCCGTGTTTTCATGCACATCTCATACCTTCCCCTATATCACTGTGCCTTCGCGCACCTCTCATACCTTCACACCTTCCCCTATATCGCTGTGTTTTCACTCACCTCTCATAACTTCTCATATATCGCCGTGTTTTCGCGGACCTCTCATAATTTCCCCTATATAGCCATGTTCTTGCACACCTCTCGTACATTCCACTATATCACTGTGTTTTTGCGCACGTCCCATAGCATCTCCTGTATCGCTGTGTTTTCGGGCACCTCTCATACTTTTCCCTGTATCGCCATGTTTTTGCACATATCCCATAGCTTCCACTATATAGCCCTGTTTTCGCGCACCTCTCAAGTCTTCCCCTGCATCGCTGTGTTTTCTCGCACTTCTGATGCATTCCCATGTAACGCCAAGTTTTCGCGCACCTCTCATACTTTCCCCTATATCACCGTGTTTTCGCGTACCTCCCATAGCATCCCCTATATTGCTGTGTTTTCGTGCACCTCTCATACCTCCCCCTATATCGCTGTGTTTTCGCGCACCTCTCATAACTTCTCCTATATCGCTGTATTTTTGCGCACCTCTCATGGCTTCCCCAATATCGCCGTGTTTTCATGCGCATCTCTTAACGTCCCCTATATCGCTGGGTTTTCACGCACCTCTCATAACTTCCCCAAAATCGCTCTGTTTTCGTACTCCTCTCATACCTTCCCCTGTATCACTGTTTTCGCGCACCTCTCATACCTTCCCCTATATCGCTGTCTTTTCGCGCACATCCCATAGCTTCACCTTTATCGCTGTGTTATTGCTCACCTCTCATAGATTCCCCTATATCGCCGTGTTTTTGCTCACCTCTCATAGCTTCCCCTATATCGCTGTGTTTTCGCGCACCTCTCAAGTCTTCACCTAGATCGCTATTTTTTCGCTTTTCTCATTAATTCTCTTGTATCGCCGTGTTTTCGCGCACCTCTCATAATTTCGCCTATATCGCCGTGTTCTCACACACCTCTCATACCACCCCCTATATAACTGTGTTTTCGCGCACGTCCCATAGCTTCCACTACATTGCCCTGTTTTCGCGCACCTCTCATGTCTTCCCCAACATCGCTGTGTTTTCTCACACCTCTGATGCATTCCCCTGTAACGCCAAGTTTTCGCGCACCTCTCCTACTTTCCCCTATATCGCCGTGTTTTCGCACAGCTCGCATACCTTCCCCTATATCACTGTGTTTTCACGCACGTCCCGCGGAGTCCCCTATATTGCTGTGTTTTCGCGCAGCTCACATACCTTCACCTATATCTCCCTGTTTTCATGCACATCCCATAGCTCTCACTATATTGCCCTGTTTTCGTGCACCTCTCATGTCTCCCCTATATCGCTGTGTTTTTGCTTCTCTCATAACTTCCCCTATATCGCTGTGTTTTTGCTTCTCTCATAGCTTCCCCTATATCACTGTGTTTTCTCGCACCTCTGATGCATTCCCCTGTATCGCTGTGTTTTTGCGCACCTCTCATACTTTCCCCTATATCACCGTGTTTTCACGCATCTCTCATTTCTTCCCCGATATCTCCATGTTTTCATGCACATCTCATACCGTCCCCTATATCACTGTGCCTTCGCGCACCTCTCATACCTTCCCCTATATCGCTGTGATTTCGTGCACCTCTCATACCTTCACACCTTCCCCTATATCGCTGTGTTTTCACTCACCTCTCATAACTTCTCATATATCGCCGTGTTTTCGCGGACCTCTCATAATTTCCCCTATATAGCCATGTTCTTGCACACCTCTCGTACCATCCCCTATATCACTGTGTTTTCGCGCACGTCCCATAGCTTCCACTACATTGCCCTGTTTTCGCGCACCTCTCATGTCTTCCCCTATATCGCTGTGTTTTCGCACACCTCTGATGCATTCCCCTATAACGCCAAGTTTTCGCGCACCTCTCCTACTTTCCCCTATATCGCCGTGTTCTCGCGCAGCTCACATACCTTCCCCTATATCACTGTGTTTTCACGCACGTCCCATGGAGTCCCCTATATTGCTGTGTTTTCGCGCAGCTCACATAACTTCCCCTATATCGCCCTGTTTTCATGCACGTCCCATAGCTCTCACTATATTGCCCTGTTTTCGTGCACCTCTCATGTCTCCCCTATATCGCTGTGTTTTTGCTTCTCTCATAACTTCCCCTATATCGCTGTGTTTTTGCTTCTCTCATAACTTCCCCTATATCGCTGTGTTTTCTCGCACCTCTGATGCATTCCCCTGTATCGCCGTGTTTTTGCGCACCTGTCATACTTTCCACTATATCGCCGTGTTTTCACGCATCTCTCATTTCTTCCCCAATATCTCCGTGTTTTCATGCACATCTCATACCGTCCCCTATATTACTGTGCCTTCGCGCACCTCTCATACTTTCCCCTATATCGCTGTGTTTTCGTGCACCTCTCATACCTTCACACCTTCCCCCATATCGCTGTGTTTTCACTCACCTCTCATAACTTCACATATATCGCCGTATTTTCGCGGACCTCTCTTAATTTCCCCTATATAGCCATGTTCTTGCACACCTCTCGTACCTTCCACTATAACACTGAGTTTTTGCGCACGTCCCATAGCATCCCCTGTTTCGCTGTGTTTTCAGGCAGCTCTCATACTTTTCCCTGTATCGCCATGTTTTCGCGCATATCCCATAGCTTCCACTATATAGCCCTGTTTTCGAGCACCTCTCATGTCTTCCCCTATATCACTGTGTTTTCGCGCACCTCCCATACCTTCCTCTATATCGCTGTGTTTTTGTGCACCTCTCATTCCTTCCCCTATATCGCTGTGTTTTCGCGCACCTCTCATAACTTCTCATATATCGCCGTATTTTCGCGGACCTCTCTTAATTTCCCCTATATAGCCATGTTCTTGCACACTTCTCGTACCTTCCACTATATCACTGAGTTTTTGCGCACGTCCCATAGCATCCCCTGTTTCGCTGTGTTTTCAGGCAGCTCTCATACTTTTCCCTGTATCGCCATGTTTTCGCGCATATCCCATAGCTTCCACTATATAGCCCTGTTTTCGAGCACCTCTCATGTCTTCCCCTATATCACTGTGTTTTCGCACACCTCCCATACCTTCCTCTATATCGCTGTGTTTTTGTGCACCTCTCATTCCTTCCCCTATATCGCTGTGTTTTCGCGCACCTCTCATACCTTCCCCTATATCGCCCTGTTTTCGCGCACCTCTCATGTCTTCCCCTACATCGCTGTGTTTTCTCGCACTTCTGATGCATTCCCATGTAACGCCAAGTTTTCGCGCACCTCTAATACTTTCCCCTATATCACCATGTTTTCGCGTACCTCTCATAGCTTCCCCTATATCACCGTGTTTTCATACACATCTCATACCGTCACCTGTATCACTGTGTTTTCGCGCACCTCCCATAGCATCCCCTATATCGCTGTGTCTTCGTGCACCTCTCATACCTTCCCCTATATCGCTGTGTTTTCACGCTCCTCTCATGGCTTCCCCAATAGCACCGTGTATTCGTGCTCGTCTCATACCGTCCCCTATATCGCTGTGTTTTCGTGCACTTCTTATAATTTCCCCATATCGCCGTGTTCTCGCAGACCTCTCATACCTTCCCCTATATCACTGTGTTTTCGCGCACGTCGCATAGCATCCTCTATATTGCTGTGTTTTCATGCACCTCTCATACCTCCCCCTATATCGCTGTGTTTTCACGCACCTCTCATAACTTCTCCTATATCGCTATGTTTTTGTGCACCTCTCATGGCTTCCCCAATATCGTCGTTTTTTCATGCACATCTCTTAACGTCCCCTATATCACTGGGTTTTCACGCACCTCTCATAACTTCCCCTATATCGCTCTGTTTTCGTACTCCTCTCATACCTTCCCCTGTATCGCTGTGTTTTCGCGCACCTCTCATACCTTCCCCTATATCGCTGTCTTTTCGCGCACATCCCATAGCTTCACCTTTATCGCTATGTTATTGCTCACCTCTCATTCCTTCCCCTATATCGCTGTGTTTTCGCTCACCTCTCATAACTTCTCATATATCGCCGTATTTTCAAGGACCTCTCATAATTTCCCCTATATAGCCATGTTCTTGCACACCTCTCGTACCTTCCACTATATCACTGTGCTTTTGCGCACGTCCCATAGCATCCCCTGTATCGCTGTGTTTTCGGGCACCTCTCATACTTTTCCCTGTATCGCCATGTTTTCGCGCATATCCCATAGCTTCCACTATATAGCCCTGTTTTCGAGCACCTCTCATGTCTTCACCTATATCACTGTGTTTTCGCGCACCTCCCATATCATCCCCTATATTGCTGTGTTTTCGTGCACCTCTCATACCTCCCCCTATATCGCTGTGTTTTTGTGCACCTCTCATGGCTTCCCCAATATCGTCGTGTTTTCATGCACATCTCTCAACATCCCCTATATCGCTGGGTTTTCACGCACCTCTCATAACTTCCCCTATATCGCTCTGTTTTCTTACTCCTCTCAAACCTTCCCCTGTATCGCTGTATTTTCGCACACCTCACATACCTCCCCCTATATCGCTGTGTTTTCACGCACCTCTCATAACTTCTCCTATATCGCTGTGTTTTTGTGCACCTCTCATGGCTTCCCCAATATTGCCGTGCTTTCATGCATATCTCTTAACGTCCCCTATATCGCTGGGTTTTCACGCACCTCTCATAACTTCCCCTATATCGCTCTGTTTTCGTACTCCTCTCATACCTTCCCCTGTATCGCTGTGTTTTCGCGCACCTCTCATACCTTCCCCTATATCGCTGTCTTTTCGCGCACATCCCATAGCTTCACCTTTATCGTTGTGTTATTGCTCACCTCTCATAGATTCCCTGAAATCGCCGTGTTTTTGCTCACCTCTCATAGCTTCCCCTATATCGCTGTGTTTTCGTGCATCTCTCATGTCTTCACCTAGATCGCTATGTTTTCGCTCTTCTCATTAATTCTCTTGTATCGCTGTGTTTTCGCGCACCTCTCATAATTTCGCCATTATCGCCGTGTTCTCACACACCTCTCATACCATCCCCTATATCACTGTGTTTTCGCGCACGTCCCATAGCTTCCACTACATTGCCCTGCTTTCGCGAACCTCTCATGTCTTCCCCTATATCGCTGTGTTTTCTCACACCTCTGATGCATTCCCCTATAACGCCAAGTTTTCGCGCACCTCTTCTACTTTCCCCTATATCGCCGTTTTCTCGCGCAGCTCGCATACCTTCCCCTATATCACTGGTTTTCACACACGTCCCATGGAGTCCCCTTTATCGTTGTGTTTTCTCGCACCTCTGATGCATTCCCCTGCATCGCTCTGTTTTTGCGCACCTCTCATACTTTCCACTATATCACCGTGTTTTCACGCATCTCTCATTTCTACCCCGATATCTCCGTGTTTTCATGCACATCTCATACCGTCCCCTATATCACTGTGCCTTCGCGCACCTCTCATACCTTCCCCTATATCGCTGTGTTTTCGTGCACCTCTCATACCTTCACACCTTCCCCTATATCGCTGTGTTTTCACTCACCTCTCATAACTTCTCATATTTCGCCGTATTTTCGAGGACCTCTCATAATTTCCCCTATATAGCCATGCTCTTGCACACCTCTCGTACCTTCCACTATAACACTGAGTTTTTGCGCACGTCCCATAGCATCCCCTGTATCGCTGTGTTTTCAGGCAGCTCTCATACTTTTCCCTGTATCGCCATGTTTTCGCGCATATCCCATAGCTTCCACTATATAGCCCTGTTTTCGCGCACCTCTCAAGTCTTCCCCTGCATCGCTGTGTTTTCTCGCACTTCTGATGCATTCCCATGTAACGCCAAGTTTTCGCGCACCTCTCATACTTTCCCCTATATCACCGTGTTTTCGCGTACCTCCCATAGCATCCCCTATATTGCTGTGTTTTCGTGCACCTCTCATACCTCCCCCTATATCGCTGTGTTTTCACGCACCTCTCATAACTTCTCCTATATCGCTGTATTTTTGTGCACCTCTCATGGCTTCCCCAATATCGCCGTGTTTTCATGCACATCTCTTAACGTCCCCTATATCGCTGGGTTTTCACGCACCTCTCATAACTTCCCCAAAATCGCTCTGTTTTCGTACTCCTCTCATACCTTCCCCTGTATCACTGTTTTCGCGCACCTCTCATACCTTCCCCTATATCGCTGTCTTTTCGCGCACATCCCATAGCTTCACCTTTATCGCTGTGTTATTGCTCACCTCTCATAGATTCCCCTATATCGCCGTGTTTTTGCTCACCTCTCATAGCTTCCCCTATATCGCCGTGTTTTCGCGCACCTCTCAAGTCTTCACCTAGATCGCTATTTTTTCGCTCTTCTCATTAATTCTCCTGTATCGCCGTGTTTTCGCGCACCTCTCATAATTTCGTCTATATCGCCGTGTTCTCACACACCTCTCATACCACCCCCTATATAACTGTGTTTTCGCGCACGTCCCATAGCTTCCACTACATTGCCCTGTTTTCGCGCACCTCTCATGTCTTCCCCAACATCGCTGTGTTTTCTCACACCTCTGATGCATTCCCCTGTAACGCCAAGTTTTCGCGCACCTCTCCTACTTTCCCCTATATCGCCGTGTTTTCGCACAGCTCGCATACCTTCCCCTATATCACTGTGTTTTCACGCACGTCCCGCGGAGTCCCCTATATTGCTGTGTTTTCGCGCAGCTCACATACCTTCACCTATATCGCCCTGTTTTCATGCACATCCCATAGCTCTCACTATATTGCCCTGTTTTCGTGCACCTCTCATGTCTCCCCTATATCGCTGTGTTTTTGCTTCTCTCATAACTTCCCCTATATCGCTGTGTTTTTGCTTCTCTCATAGCTTCCCCTATATCACTGTGTTTTCTCGCACCTCTGATGCATTCCCCTGTATCGCTGTGTTTTTGCGCACCTCTCATACTTTCCCCTATATCACCGTGTTTTCACGCATCTCTCATTTCTTCCCCGATATCTCCATGTTTTCATGCACATCTCATACCGTCCCCTATATCACTGTGCCTTCGCGCACCTCTCATACCTTCCCCTATATCGCTGTGATTTCGTGCACCTCTCATACCTTCACACCTTCCCCTATATCGCTGTGTTTTCACTCACCTCTCATAACTTCTCATATATCGCCGTGTTTTCGCGGACCTCTCATAATTTCCCCTATATAGCCATGTTCTTGCACACCTCTCGTACCATCCCCTATATCACTGTGTTTTCGTGCACGTCCCATAGCTTCCACTACATTGCCCTGTTTTCGCGCACCTCTCATGTCTTCCCCTATATCGCTGTGTTTTCTCACACCTCTGATGCATTCCCCTATAACGCCAAGTTTTCGCGCACCTCTCCTACTTTCCCCTATATCGCCGTGTTCTCGCGCAGCTCACATACCTTCCCCTATATCACTGTGTTTTCACGCACGTCCCATGGAGTCCCCTATATTGCTGTGTTTTCGCGCAGCTCACATAACTTCCCCTATATCGCCCTGTTTTCATGCACGTCCCATAGCTCTCACTATATTGCCCTGTTTTCGTGCACCTCTCATGTCTCCCCTATATCGCTGTGTTTTTGCTTCTCTCATAACTTCCCCTATATCGCTGTGTTTTTGCTTCTCTCATAACTTCCCCTATATCGCTGTGTTTTCTCGCACCTCTGATGCATTCCCCTGTATCGCCGTGTTTTTGCGCACCTCTCATACTTTCCACTATATCGCCGTGTTTTCACGCATCTCTCATTTCTTCCCCAATATCTCCGTGTTTTCATGCACATCTCATACCGTCCCCTATATTACTGTGCCTTCGCGCACCTCTCATACTTTCCCCTATATCGCTGTGTTTTCGTGCACCTCTCATACCTTCACACCTTCCCCTATATCGCTGTGTTTTCACTCACCTCTCATAACTTCTCATATATCGCCGTATTTTCGCGGACCTCTCTTAATTTCCCCTATATAGCCATGTTCTTGCACACCTCTCGTACCTTCCACTATAACACTGAGTTTTTGCGCACGTCCCATAGCATCCCCTGTTTCGCTGTGTTTTCAGGCAGCTCTCATACTTTTCCCTGTATCGCCATGTTTTCGCGCATATCCCATAGCTTCCACTATATAGCCCTGTTTTCGAGCACCTCTCATGTCTTCCCCTATATCACTGTGTTTTCGCGCACCTCCCATACCTTCCTCTATATCGCTGTGTTTTTGTGCACCTCTCATTCCTTCCCCTATATCGCTGTGTTTTCGCGCACCTCTCATAACTTCTCATATATCGCCGTATTTTCGCGTACCTCTCTTAATTTCCCCTATATAGCCATGTTCTTGCACACTTCTCGTACCTTCCACTATATCACTGAGTTTTTGCGCACGTCCCATAGCATCCCCTGTTTCGCTGTGTTTTCAGGCAGCTCTCATACTTTTCCCTGTATCGCCATGTTTTCGCGCATATCCCATAGCTTCCACTATATAGCCCTGTTTTCGAGCACCTCTCATGTCTTCCCCTATATCACTGTGTTTTCGCACACCTCCCATACCTTCCTCTATATCGCTGTGTTTTTGTGCACCTCTCATTCCTTCCCCTATATCGCTGTGTTTTCGCGCACCTCTCATACCTTCGCCTATATCGCCCTGTTTTCGCGCACCTCTCATGTCTTCCCCTACATCGCTGTGTTTTCTCGCACTTCTGATGCATTCCCATGTAACGCCAAGTTTTCGCGCACCTCTAATACTTTCCCCTATATCACCATGTTTTCGCGTACCTCTCATAGCTTCCCCTATATCACCGTGTTTTCATACACATCTCATACCGTCACCTGTATCACTGTGTTTTCGCGCACCTCCCATAGCATCCCCTATATCGCTGTGTCTTCGTGCACCTCTCATACCTTCCCCTATATCGCTGTGTTTTCACGCTCCTCTCATGGCTTCCCCAATATCACCGTGTATTCGTGCTCGTCTCATACCTTCCCCTATATCGCTGTCTTTTCGCGCACATCCCATAGCTTCACCTTTATCGCTGTGTTATTGCTCACCTCTCATTCCTTCCCCTATATCGCTGTGTTTTCACTCACCTCTCATAACTTCTCATATATCGCCGTATTTTCAAGGACCTCTCATAATTTCCCCTATATAGCCATGTTCTTGCACACCTCTCGTACCTTCCACTATATCACTGTGCTTTTGCGCACGTCCCATAGCATCCCCTGTATCGCTGTGTTTTCGGGCACCTCTCATACTTTTCCCTGTATCGCCATGTTTTCGCGCACGTCCCATAGCTTCCACTACATTGCCCTGTTTTCGCGCACCTCTCAAGTCTTCCCCTGCATCGCTGTGTTTTCTCGCACTTCTGATGCATTCCCATGTAACGCCAAGTTTTCGCGCACCTCTCATACTTTCCCCTATATCACCGTGTTTTCGCGTACCTCCCATAGCATCCCCTATATTGCTGTGTTTTCGTGCACCTCTCATACCTCCCCCTATATCGCTGTGTTTTCACGCACCTCTCATAACTTCTCCTATATCGCTGTATTTTTGTGCACCTCTCATGGCTTCCCCAATATCGCCGTGTTTTCATGCACATCTCTTAACGTCCCCTATATCGCTGGGTTTTCACGCACCTCTCATAACTTCCCCAAAATCGCTCTGTTTTCGTACTCCTCTCATACCTTCCCCTGTATCACTGTGTTTTCGCGCACCTCTCATACCTTCCCCTATATCGCTGTCTTTTCGCGCACATCCCATAGCTTCACCTTTATCGCTGTGTTATTGCTCACCTCTCATAGATTCCCCTATATCGCCGTGTTTTTGCTCACCTCTCATAGCTTCCCCTATATCGCCGTGTTTTCGCGCACCTCTCAAGTCTTCACCTAGATCGCTATTTTTTCGCTCTTCTCATTAATTCTCCTGTATCGCCGTGTTTTCGCGCACCTCTCATAATTTCGCCTATATCGCCGTGTTCTCACACACCTCTCATACCACCCCCTATATAACTGTGTTTTCGCGCACGTCCCATAGCTTCCACTACATTGCCCTGTTTTCGCGCACCTCTCATGTCTTCCCCAACATCGCTGTGTTTTCTCACACCTCTGATGCATTCCCCTGTAACGCCAAGTTTTCGCGCACCTCTCCTACTTTCCCCTATATCGCCGTGTTTTCGCACAGCTCGCATACCTTCCCCTATATCACTGTGTTTTTACGCACGTCCCGCGGAGTCCCCTATATTGCTGTGTTTTCGCGCAGCTCACATACCTTCACCTATATCGCCCTGTTTTCATGCACATCCCATAGCTCTCACTATATTGCCCTGTTTTCGTGCACCTCTCATGTCTCCCCTATATCGCTGTGTTTTTGCTTCTCTCATAACTTCCCCTATATCGCTGTGTTTTTGCTTCTCTCATAACTTCCCCTATATCACTATGTTTTCTCGCACCTCTGATGCATTCCCCTGTATCGCTGTGTTTTTGCGCACCTCTCATACTTTCCCCTATATCACCGTGTTTTCACGCATCTCTCATTTCTTCCCCGATATCTCCATGTTTTCATGCACATCTCATACCGTCCCCTATATCACTGTGCCTTCGCGCACCTCTCATACCTTCCCCTATATCGCTGTGATTTCGTGCACCTCTCATACCTTCACACCTTCCCCTATATCGCTGTGTTTTCACTCACCTCTCATAACTTCTCATATATCGCCGTGTTTTCGCGGACCTCTCATAATTTCCCCTATATAGCCATGTTCTTGCACACCTCTCGTACCATCCCCTATATCACTGTGTTTTCGCGCACGTCCCATAGCTTCCACTACATTGCCCTGTTTTCGCGCACCTCTCATGTCTTCCCCTATATCGCTATGTTTTCTCACACCTCTGATGCATTCCCCTATAACGCCAAGTTTTCGCGCACCTCTCCTACTTTCCCCTATATCGCCGTGTTCTCGCGCAGCTCACATACCTTCCCCTATATCACTGTGTTTTCACGCACGTCCCATGGAGTCCCCTATATTGCTGTGTTTTCGCGCAGCTCACATAACTTCCCCTATATCGCCCTGTTTTCATGCACGTCCCATAGCTCTCACTATATTGCCCTGTTTTCGTGCACCTCTCATGTCTCCCCTATATCGCTGTGTTTTTGCTTCTCTCATAACTTCCCCTATATCGCTGTGTTTTCTCGCACCTCTGATGCATTCCCCTGTATCGCCGTGTTTTTGCGCACCTCTCATACTTTCCACTATATCGCCGTGTTTTCACGCATCTCTCATTTCTTCCCAATATCTCCGTGTTTTCATGCACATCTCATACCGTCCCCTATATTACTGTGCCTTCGCGCACCTCTCATACTTTCCCCTATATCGCTGTGTTTTCGTGCACCTCTCATACCTTCACACCTTCCCCTATATCGCTGTGTTTTCACTCACCTCTCATAACTTCTCATATATCGCCGTATTTTCGCGGACCTCTCTTAATTTCCCCTATATAGCCATGTTCTTGCACACCTCTCGTACCTTCCACTATAACACTGAGTTTTTGCGCACGTCCCATAGCATCCCCTGTTTCGCTGTGTTTTCAGGCAGCTCTCATACTTTTCCCTGTATCGCCATGTTTTCGCGCATATCCATAGCTTCCACTATATAGCCCTGTTTTCGAGCACCTCTCATGTCTTCCCCTATATCACTGTGTTTTCGCGCACCTCCCATACCTTCCTCTATATCGCTGTGTTTTTGTGCACCTCTCATTCCTTCCCCTATATCGCTGTGTTTTCGCGCACCTCTCATAACTTCTCATATATCGCCGTATTTTCGCGGACCTCTCTTAATTTCCCCTATATAGCCATGTTCTTGCACACTTCTCGTACCTTCCACTATATCACTGAGTTTTTGCGCACGTCCCCATAGCATCCCCTGTTTCGCTGTGTTTTCAGGCAGCTCTCATACTTTTCCCTGTATCGCCATGTTTTCGCGCATATCCCATAGCTTCCACTATATAGCCCTGTTTTCGAGCACCTCTCATGTCTTCCCCTATATCACTGTGTTTTCGCACACCTCCCATACCTTCCTCTATATCGCTGTGTTTTTGTGCACCTCTCATTCCTTCCCTATATCGCTGTGTTTTCGCGCACCTCTCATACCTTCGCCTATATCGCCCTGTTTTCGCGCACCTCTCATGTCTTCCCCTACATCGCTGTGTTTTCTCGCACTTCTGATGCATTCCCATGTAACGCCAAGTTTTCGCGCACCTCTAATACTTTCCCCTATATCACCATGTTTTCGCGTACCTCTCATAGCTTCCCCTATATCACCGTGTTTTCATACACATCTCATACCGTCACCTGTATCACTGTGTTTTCGCGCACCTCCCATAGCATCCCCTATATCGCTGTGTCTTCGTGCACCTCTCATACCTTCCCCTATATCGCTGTGTTTTCACGCTCCTCTCATGGCTTCCCCAATATCACCGTGTATTCGTGCTCGTCTCATACCTTCCCCTATATCGCTGTCTTTTCGCGCACATCCCATAGCTTCACCTTTATCGCTGTGTTATTGCTCACCTCTCATTCCTTCCCCTATATCGCTGTGTTTTCACTCACCTCTCATAACTTCTCATATATCGCCGTATTTTCAAGGACCTCTCATAATTTCCCCTATATAGCCATGTTCTTGCACACCTCTCGTACCTTCCACTATATCACTGTGCTTTTGCGCACGTCCCATAGCATCCCCTGTATCGCTGTGTTTTCGGGCACCTCTCATACTTTTCCCTGTATCGCCATGTTTTCGCGCACGTCCCATAGCTTCCACTACATTGCCCTGTTTTCGCGCACCTCTCAAGTCTTCCCCTGCATCGCTGTGTTTTCTCGCACTTCTGATGCATTCCATGTAACGCCAAGTTTTCGCGCACCTCTCATACTTTCCCCTATATCACCGTGTTTTCGCGTACCTCCCATAGCATCCCCTATATTGCTGTGTTTTCGTGCACCTCTCATACCTCCCCCTATATCGCTGTGTTTTCACGCACCTCTCATAACTTCTCCTATATCGCTGTATTTTTGTGCACCTCTCATGGCTTCCCCAATATCGCCGTGTTTTCATGCACATCTCTTAACGTCCCCTATATCGCTGGGTTTTCACGCACCTCTCATAACTTCCCCAAAATCGCTCTGTTTTCGTACTCCTCTCATACCTTCCCCTGTATCACTGTGTTTTCGCGCACCTCTCATACCTTCCCCTATATCGCTGTCTTTTCGCGCACATCCCATAGCTTCACCTTTATCGCTGTGTTATTGCTCACCTCTCATAGATTCCCCTATATCGCCGTGTTTTTGCTCACCTCTCATAGCTTCCCCTATATCGCCGTGTTTTCGCGCACCTCTCAAGTCTTCACCTAGATCGCTATTTTTTCGCTCTTCTCATTAATTCTCCTGTATCGCCGTGTTTTCGCGCACCTCTCATAATTTCGCCTATATCGCCGTGTTCTCACACACCTCTCATACCACCCCCTATATAACTGTGTTTTCGCGCACGTCCCATAGCTTCCACTACATTGCCCTGTTTTCGCGCACCTCTCATGTCTTCCCCAACATCGCTGTGTTTTCTCACACCTCTGATGCATTCCCCTGTAACGCCAAGTTTTCGCGCACCTCTCCTACTTTCCCCTATATCGCCGTGTTTTCGCACAGCTCGCATACCTTCCCTATATCACTGTGTTTTTACGCACGTCCCGCGGAGTCCCCTATATTGCTGTGTTTTCGCGCAGCTCACATACCTTCACCTATATCGCCCTGTTTTCATGCACATCCCATAGCTCTCACTATATTGCCCTGTTTTCGTGCACCTCTCATGTCTCCCCTATATCGCTGTGTTTTTGCTTCTCTCATAACTTCCCCTATATCGCTGTGTTTTTGCTTCTCTCATAACTTCCCCTATATCACTGTGTTTTCTCGCACCTCTGATGCATTCCCCTGTATCGCTGTGTTTTTGCGCACCTCTCATACTTTCCCCTATATCACCGTGTTTTCACGCATCTCTCATTTCTTCCCCGATATCTCCATGTTTTCATGCACATCTCATACCGTCCCCTATATCACTGTGCCTTCGCGCACCTCTCATACCTTCCCCTATATCGCTGTGATTTCGTGCACCTCTCATACCTTCACACCTTCCCCTATATCGCTGTGTTTTCACTCACCTCTCATAACTTCTCATATATCGCCGTGTTTTCGCGGACCTCTCATAATTTCCCCTATATAGCCATGTTCTTGCACACCTCTCGTACCATCCCCTATATCACTGTGTTTTCGCGCACGTCCCATAGCTTCCACTACATTGCCCTGTTTTCGCGCACCTCTCATGTCTTCCCCTATATCGCTATGTTTTCTCACACCTCTGATGCATTCCCCTATAACGCCAAGTTTTCGCGCACCTCTCCTACTTTCCCCTATATCGCCGTGTTCTCGCGCAGCTCACATACCTTCCCCTATATCACTGTGTTTTCACGCACGTCCCATGGAGTCCCCTATATTGCTGTGTTTTCGCGCAGCTCACATAACTTCCCCTATATCGCCCTGTTTTCATGCACGTCCCATAGCTCTCACTATATTGCCCTGTTTTCGTGCACCTCTCATGTCTCCCCTATATCGCTGTGTTTTTGCTTCTCTCATAACTTCCCTATATCGCTGTGTTTTCTCGCACCTCTGATGCATTCCCCTGTATCGCCGTGTTTTTGCGCACCTCTCATACTTTCCACTATATCGCCGTGTTTTCACGCATCTCTCATTTCTTCCCCAATATCTCCGTGTTTTCATGCACATCTCATACCGTCCCCTATATTACTGTGCCTTCGCGCACCTCTCATACTTTCCCCTATATCGCTGTGTTTTCGTGCACCTCTCATACCTTCACACCTTCCCCTATATCGCTGTGTTTTCACTCACCTCTCATAACTTCTCATATATCGCCGTATTTTCGCGGACCTCTCTTAATTTCCCTATATAGCCATGTTCTTGCACACCTCTCGTACCTTCCACTATAACACTGAGTTTTTGCGCACGTCCCATAGCATCCCCTGTTTCGCTGTGTTTTCAGGCAGCTCTCATACTTTTCCCTGTATCGCCATGTTTTCGCGCATATCCCATAGCTTCCACTATATAGCCCTGTTTTCGAGCACCTCTCATGTCTTCCCTATATCACTGTGTTTTCGCGCACCTCCCATACCTTCCTCTATATCGCTGTGTTTTTGTGCACCTCTCATTCCTTCCCCTATATCGCTGTGTTTTCGCGCACCTCTCATAACTTCTCATATATCGCCGTATTTTCGCGGACCTCTCTTAATTTCCCCTATATAGCCATGTTCTTGCACACTTCTCGTACCTTCCACTATATCACTGAGTTTTTGCGCACGTCCCATAGCATCCCCTGTTTCGCTGTGTTTTCAGGCAGCTCTCATACTTTTCCCTGTATCGCCATGTTTTCGCGCATATCCCATAGCTTCCACTATATAGCCCTGTTTTCGAGCACCTCTCATGTCTTCCCCTATATCACTGTGTTTTCGCACACCTCCCATACCTTCCTCTATATCGCTGTGTTTTTGTGCACCTCTCATTCCTTCCCCTATATCGCTGTGTTTTCGCGCACCTCTCATACCTTCCCCTATATCGCCCTGTTTTCGCGCACCTCTCATGTCTTCCCCTACATCGCTGTGTTTTCTCGCACTTCTGATGCATTCCCATGTAATGCCAAGTTTTCGCGCACCTCTAGTACTTTCCCCTATATCACCATGTTTTCGCGTACCTCTCATAGCTTCCCCTATATCACCGTGTTTTCATACACATCTCATACCGTCACCTGTATCACTGTGTTTTCGCGCACCTCCCATAGCATCCCCTATATCGCTGTGTCTTCGTGCACCTCTCATACCTTCCCCTATATCGCTGTGTTTTCACGCTCCTCTCATGGCTTCCCCAATATCACCGTGTATTCGTGCTCGTCTCATACCGTCCCCTATATCGCTGTGTTTTCGTGCACTTCTTATAATTTCCCCATATCGCCGTGTTCTCGCAGACCTCTCATACCTTCCCCTATATCACTGTGTTTTCACGCACTTCTCATAACTTCTCCTATATCGCTGTATTTTTGTGCACCTCTCATGGCTTCCCCAATATCGCCGTGTTTTCATGCACATCTCTTAACGTCCCCTATATCGCTGGGTTTTCACGCACCTCTCATAACTTCCCCTATATCGCTCTGTTTTCGTACTCCTCTCATACCTTCCCCTATATCGCTGTCTTTTCGCGCACATCCCATAGCTTCACCTTTATCGCTGTGTTATTGCTCACCTCTCATAGATTCCCCTATATCGCCGTGTTTTTGCTCACCTCTCATAGCTTCCCCTATATCGCCGTGTTTTCGCGCACCTCTCAAGTCTTCACCTAGATCGCTATTTTTTCGCTCTTCTCATTAATTCTCCTGTATCGCCGTGTTTTCGCGCACCTCTCATAATTTCGCCTATATCGCCGTGTTCTCACACACCTCTCATACCACCCCCTATATAACTGTGTTTTCGCGCACGTCCCATAGCTTCCACTACATTGCCCTGTTTTCGCGCACCTCTCATGTCTTCCCCAACATCGCTGTGTTTTCTCACACCTCTGATGCATTCCCCTGTAACGCCAAGTTTTCGCGCACCTCTCCTACTTTCCCCTATATCGCCGTGTTTTTCGCACAGCTCGCATACCTTCCCCTATATCACTGTGTTTTCACGCACGTCCCGCGGAGTCCCCTATATTGCTGTGTTTTCGCGCAGCTCACATACCTTCACCTATATCGCCCTGTTTTCATGCACATCCCATAGCTCTCACTATATTGCCCTGTTTTCGTGCACCTCTCATGTCTCCCCTATATCGCTGTGTTTTTGCTTCTCTCATAACTTCCCCTATATCGCTGTGTTTTTGCTTCTCTCATAACTTCCCCTATATCACTGTGTTTTCTCGCACCTCTGATGCATTCCCCTGTATCGCTGTGTTTTTGCGCACCTCTCATACTTTCCCCTATATCACCGTGTTTTCACGCATCTCTCATTTCTTCCCCGATATCTCCATGTTTTCATGCACATCTCATACCGTCCCCTATATCACTGTGCCTTCGCGCACCTCTCATACCTTCCCCTATATCGCTGTGATTTCGTGCACCTCTCATACCTTCACACCTTCCCCTATATCGCTGTGTTTTCACTCACCTCTCATAACTTCTCATATATCGCCGTGTTTTCGCGGACCTCTCATAATTTCCCCTATATAGCCATGTTCTTGCACACCTCTCGTACCATCCCCTATATCACTGTGTTTTCGCGCACGTCCCATAGCTTCCACTACATTGCCCTGTTTTCGCGCACCTCTCATGTCTTCCCTATATCGCTATGTTTTCTCACACCTCTGATGCATTCCCCTATAACGCCAAGTTTTCGCGCACCTCTCCTACTTTCCCCTATATCGCCGTGTTCTCGCGCAGCTCACATACCTTCCCCTATATCACTGTGTTTTCACGCACGTCCCATGGAGTCCCCTATATTGCTGTGTTTTCGCGCAGCTCACATAACTTCCCCTATATCGCCCTGTTTTCATGCACGTCCCATAGCTCTCACTATATTGCCCTGTTTTCGTGCACCTCTCATGTCTCCCCTATATCGCTGTGTTTTTGCTTCTCTCATAACTTCCCCTATATCGCTGTGTTTTCTCGCACCTCTGATGCATTCCCCTGTATCGCCGTGTTTTTGCGCACCTCTCATACTTTCCACTATATCGCCGTGTTTTCACGCATCTCTCATTTCTTCCCCAATATCTCCGTGTTTTCATGCACATCTCATACCGTCCCCTATATTACTGTGCCTTCGCGCACCTCTCATACTTTCCCCTATATCGCTGTGTTTTCGTGCACCTCTCATACCTTCACACCTTCCCCTATATCGCTGTGTTTTCACTCACCTCTCATAACTTCTCATATATCGCCGTATTTTCGCGGACCTCTCTTAATTTCCCCTATATAGCCATGTTCTTGCACACCTCTCGTACCTTCCACTATAACACTGAGTTTTGCGCACGTCCATAGCATCCCCTGTTTCGCTGTGTTTTCAGGCAGCTCTCATACTTTTCCCTGTATCGCCATGTTTTCGCGCATATCCCATAGCTTCCACTATATAGCCCTGTTTTCGAGCACCTCTCATGTCTTCCCCTATATCACTGTGTTTTCGCGCACCTCCCATACCTTCCTCTATATCGCTGTGTTTTTGTGCACCTCTCATTCCTTCCCTATATCGCTGTGTTTTCGCGCACCTCTCATAACTTCTCATATATCGCCGTATTTTCGCGGACCTCTCTTAATTTCCCCTATATAGCCATGTTCTTGCACACTTCTCGTACCTTCCACTATATCACTGAGTTTTTGCGCACGTCCCATAGCATCCCCTGTTTCGCTGTGTTTTCAGGCAGCTCTCATACTTTTCCCTGTATCGCCATGTTTTCGCGCATATCCCATAGCTTCCACTATATAGCCCTGTTTTCGAGCACCTCTCATGTCTTCCCCTATATCACTGTGTTTTCGCACACCTCCCATACCTTCCTCTATATCGCTGTGTTTTTGTGCACCTCTCATTCCTTCCCCTATATCGCTGTGTTTTCGCGCACCTCTCATACCTTCCCCTATATCGCCCTGTTTTCGCGCACCTCTCATGTCTTCCCCTACATCGCTGTGTTTTCTCGCACTTCTGATGCATTCCCATGTAACGCCAAGTTTTCGCGCACCTCTAGTACTTTCCCCTATATCACCATGTTTTCGCGTACCTCTCATAGCTTCCCCTATATCACCGTGTTTTCATACACATCTCATACCGTCACCTGTATCACTGTGTTTTCGCGCACCTCCCATAGCATCCCCTATATCGCTGTGTCTTCGTGCACCTCTCATACCTTCCCCTATATCGCTGTGTTTTCACGCTCCTCTCATGGCTTCCCCAATATCACCGTGTATTCGTGCTCGTCTCATACCGTCCCCTATATCGCTGTGTTTTCGTGCACTTCTTATAATTTCCCCATATCGCCGTGTTCTCGCAGACCTCTCATACCTTCCCCTATATCACTGTGTTTTCACGCACTTCTCATAACTTCTCCTATATCGCTGTATTTTTGTGCACCTCTCATGGCTTCCCCAATATCGCCGTGTTTTCATGCACATCTCTTAACGTCCCTATATCGCTGGGTTTTCACGCACCTCTCATAACTTCCCCTATATCGCTCTGTTTTCGTACTCCTCTCATACTTTCCCCTATATCGCTGTCTTTTCGCGCACATCCCATAGCTTCACCTTTATCGCTGTGTTATTGCTCACCTCTCATAGATTCCCCTATATCGCCGTGTTTTTGCTCACCTCTCATAGCTTCCCCTATATCGCCGTATTGTCGCGCACCTCTCAAGTCTTCACCTAGATCGCTATTTTTTCGCTCTTCTCATTAATTTTCCTGTATCGCCGTGTTTTCGCGCACCTCTCATAAAATATTCGCCTATATCGCCGTGTTCTCACACACCTCTCATACCACCCCCTAATATAACTGTGTTTTCGCGCATGTCCCATACCTTCCACTACATTGCCCTGTTTTCGCGCACCTCTCATGTCTTCCCCTACATCGCTGTGTTTTCTCACACCTCTGATGCATTCCCCTATAACGCCAAGTTTTCGCGCACCTCTCCTACTTTCCCCTATATCGCCGTGTTCTCGCACAGCTCGCATACCTTCCCCTATATCACTGTGTTTTCACGCACGTCCCGTGGAGTCCCCTATATTGCTGTGTTTTCGCGCAGCTCACATACCTTCCCCTATATCGCCCTGTTTTCATGCACGTCCCATAGCCCTCACTATATTGCCCTGTTTTCGTGCACCTCTCTTGTCTCCCCTATATCGCTGTGTTTTTGCTTCTCTCATAACTTCCCCTATATCGCTGTGTTTTTGCTTTTCTCATAACTTTTCCTATATCGCTGTGTTTTCTCGCACCTCTGATGCATTCCCCTGTATCGCCGTGTTTTTGCGCACCTCTCATACTTTCCCCTATATCACCGTGTTTTCACGCATCTCTCATTTCTTCCCCGATATCTCCGTGTTTTCATGCACATCTCATACCTTCCCCTATATCACTGTGCCTTCGCGCACCTCTCATACCTTCCCCTATATCGCTGAGTTTTCGTGCACCTCTCATACCTCCCCCTATATCGCTGTGTTTTCGCGCACCTCTCATTCCTTCCCCTATATCGCTGTGTTTTCACGCATCTCTCATGGCTTCCCCAATATTGCCGTGTATTCATGCACATCTCATACCGTCCCTTATATCACTGTGCTTTCGCGCACCTCCCATAGCTACGCCCACGTCGCTGTGTTTTCGCGCACCTCTCATACCTTCCCATATATCGCCCTGTTTTCGCGCACATTCCATAGCTTCCACTATATTGCCCTGTTTTCGCGCACCTCTCATGTCTTCCCCTACATCGCTGTGTTTTCTCGCACTTCTGATGCATTCCCATGTAACACCAAGTTTTCGCGCACCTCTCATACTTTCCCCTATATCACCATGTTTTCGCGTACCTCTCATAGCTTCTCCTATATCACCGTGTTTTCATACACATCTCATACCGTCACCTGTATCACTGTGTTTTCGCGCACCTCCCATAGCATCCACTATATCGCTGTGTCTTCGTGCACCTCTCATACCTTCCCCTATATCGCTGTGTTTTCACGCACCTCTCATGGCTTCCCCAATATCACCGTGTATTCGTGCTCGTCTCATACCATCCCCTATATCGCTGTGTTTTCGTGCACTTCTTATAATTTCCCCATATCGCCGTGTTCTCGCAGACCTCTCATACCTTCCCCTATATCGCTGTGTTTTCGCGCACCTCGCATAGCATCCCCTATATTGCTGTGTTTTCGTGCACCTCTCATACCTCCCCCTATATCGCTGTGTTTTCACGCACCTCTCATAACTTCTCCTATATCGCTGTGTTTTTGTGCACCTCTCATGGCTTCCCCAATATCGTCATGTTTTCATGCACATCTCTCAACATCCCCTATATCGCTGGGTTTTCACGCACCTCTCATAACTTCCCCTATATCGCTCTGTTTTCGTACTCCTCTCATACCTTCCCCTGTATCGCTGTATTTTCGCGCACCTTACATACCTCCCCCTATATCGCTGTGTTTTCACACACCTCTCATAACTTCTCCTATATCGCTGTGTTTTTGTGCACCTCTCATGGCTTCCCCAATATCGTCGTGTTTTCATGCACATCTCTTAACGTCCCTTATATCGCTGGGTTTTCACGCACCTCACATACCTTCCCCTATATCGCTGTCTTTTCGCGCACATCCCATAGCTTCACCTTTATCGCCGTGTTTTTGCTCACCTCTCATAGCTTCCCCTATATCGCCGTGTTTTCGTGCACCTCTCATGTCGTCACCTATATCGCTATGTTTTCGCTCTTCTCATTAAATCTCCTGTATCGCCGTGTTCTAGCGCACCTCTCATAATTTCACCTATATCGCCGTGTTCTCACACACCTCTCATACCATCCCCTATATCACTGTGTTTTCGCGCGCGTCCCATAGCTTCCACTACATTGCCCTGTTTTTGCGCACCTCTCATGTCTTCCCCTATATCGCTGTGTTTTCTCACACCTCTGATGCATTCCCCTATAACGCCAAGTTTTCGCGCACCTCTCCTACTTTCCCAATATCGCCGTGTTCTCGCGCAGTTCGCATACCTTCCCCTATATCACTGTGTTTTCACGCACGTCCCATGGAGTCCGCTATATTGCTGTGTTTTCGCGCAGCTCACATACCTTCCCCTATATCGCCCTGTTTTCGTGCACCTCTCAAGTCTCCTCATATCGCTGTGTTTTTGCTTCTCTCATAACTTACCCTATATCGCTGTGTTTTCTCGCACCTCTCATACCTTCACACCTTCCCCTGTATCGCTGTGTTTTCACTCACCTCTCATAACTTCTCATATATCGCCGTATTTTCGAGGACCTCTCATAATTTCCCCTATATAGCCATGTTCTTGCACACCTCTCGTACCTTCCACTATAACACTGAGTTTTTGCGCACGTCCCATAGCATCCCCTGTATCGCTGTGTTTTCAGGCAGCTCTCATACTTTTCCCTGTATTGCCATGTTTTCGCGCATATCCCATAGCTTCCACTATATAGCCCTGTTTTCGAGCAGCTCTCATGTCTTCCCCTATATCACTGTGTTTTCGCGCACCTCCCATACCTTCCTCTATATCGCTGTGTTTTTGTGCACCTTTCATTCCTTTCCCTATATCGCTGTGTTTTCACGCATCTCTCATGGCTTCCCCAATATTGCCGTGTATTCATGCACATCTCATACCGTCCCTTATATCACTGTGCTTTCGCGCACCTCCCATAGCTACGCCCACGTCGCTGTGTTTTCGCGGACCTCTCATACCTTCCCCTATATCGCCCTGTTTTTGCGCACATTCCATAGCTTCCACTATATTGCCCTGTTTTCGCGCTCCTCTCATGTCTTCCCCTACATCGCAATGTTTTCTCACACTTCTGATGCATTCCCATGTAACGCCAAGTTTTCGCGCACCTCTCATACTTTCCCCTATATCACCGTGTTTTCGCGTACCTCCCATAGCATCCCCTATATTGCTGTGTTTTCATGGACCTCTCATACCTCCCCCTATATCGCTGTGTTTTCAGGCAGCTCTCATACTTTTCCCTGTATCGCCATGTTTTCGCGCATATCCCATAGCTTCCACTATATAGACCTGTTTTCGAGCACCTCTCATGTCTTCCCCTATATCACAGTGTTTTCGTGCACCTCCCATACCTTCCTCTATATCGCTGTGTATTTGCGCACCTCTCATTCCTTCCCCTATATCGCCGTGTTTTCAATCACATCTCATAAAGTCCCCCATATTGCTGTGTATGCGCGCACCTCCCATAGAATCCCCTATGTCGCTGTGCCTTCGCGCACATCTCATACCTTCCCCTATATCGTCCTGTTTTCGCGCACCTCCCATACCTTCCCTTTTATCGTTGTATTTTCGTGCACCTCTCATACCTTCCCATATATTGCTGTGTTTTCGCGTATCTCTCATGGCTTCCCCAATATTGCCGTGTATTCATGCACATCTCATACCGTCCTTTATATCACTGTGCTTTCGCGCACCTCCCATAGCTACGCCCACGTCGCTCTGTATTCGCGCACCTCTCATAGCTTCCCCTATATCACTGTGTTTTCACGCACCTCTCATAATTTCCTCTACATCGCTATATTCTCGCACACCTCTCATACCTTCCACTATATCACTGTGTTTTCGCGCACATCCCATAGCGTCCCCTATATCGCCCTGTTTTCGCACACCTCCTATTCCTTCCCCTGTATCGCTGTGTTTTAGTGCACCTCTCATACCTTCCCCTATATTGCCCTGTTTTCGCGCAGCTCCCATAACTTCCCCGATATCGCTGTGTTTTCGTGCACATCCCATAGATTCACCTTTATCCCTGTGTTATTGCGCACCTCTCATAGGATCCCCTGTATCGCCGTGTTTTTGCTCACCTCTCATAGCTTTCCCTATATCGCCGTGTTTTCGCGCACCTCTCATGTCTTCACCTCGATCGCTATGTTTTCGCTCCTCTCAATACTTCCCCTATATCGCTGTGTTTTCTCGCACATCTGATACATTTTGCCGTATCGCCGTGTTTTCGCACACCTCTCATTCCTTCCCCTATATCACTGTGTTTTCGCGCACGTCCCATTGTGTCTCCTATATCGCTGTGTTTTGGCGCACCTCCCATAGTTTCGCCTACATCGCTGTTTTCGCTCACATCCCATAGCTTCACCTTGATCGCTGTGTTATTGCTCACCTCTCATAGCTTACCCTATATCGCCGTGTTTTCGCGCACCTCGCATGTCTTCACCTATATCGCTATGTTTTCGCTCCTATCATTACCTCCCCTATATCGCTGTGTTTTCTCGCACCTCTGATACATTCTCCTGTATTGCCATGTTTTCGCGCACCTCTTACAATTTCCCCTATATCACCGTGTTCTCGCACACCTCTCATACCTTCCCCTATATCACTGTTTTTTTGCGCATGTCCCATAGCGTCCCCTATATCGCTGTGTTTTGTCGCACCTCTGATACATTCCCCTGTATCGCCGAGGTTTCGCCAACATACCATAGGTTCCACTATATTGCCCTGTTTTTGCGCACCTCTCATGTCTTCCCTTATATCACAGTGTTTTCGCGCACCTCTCCTAGCATCCCCTATATCGCTGTGCCTTCGCGCACCTCTCTTAACTTCCCCTATATCGCCCTGTTTTCGCGCACCTCCCATACCTTCCCCAATATCGCTGTGTTTTCGTGCACCTCTCATACCTTCCCTTATCTCGCTGTGTTTTCACGCACCTCTCATAATTTCTCCTACATCGCCATATTTTTGCGCACTTCTCATGGCTTCCCCAATATCGCCGCGGTTTCATGCACATCTCTTAACGTCCCATATATCGCTGTGTATTAGCGCAACTGCCATAGCATCCCCTATATCGCTGTGCCTTCCCTTATGTCGCCTTGTTTTCGCACACCTCCCATACCGTCCCCTATATCGCTGTATTTTCGCACACCTCTCATGGCTTCCCCAATATCGCCGTGTTTTCATGCAAATCTCATAATGTCTCCTATATCTCTGTGTATTCACGCACCTCCCATAGCATCCCCTATATCGCTGTGCCTTCGCGCATCGCTCATACCTTCCCCTATATCGCCCTGTTTCCCGTGCACCTCCCATGGCTTCGCCTACATCGCTGTGTTTTTGCGCACCTCTCATACCTTCCCCTATATCACTGTGTTTTCGCGCACCTCTCATTTCTTCACCTATATCGCTGTGTTTCCGCTCCTCTCATTACTTCCCCTATATCGCTATGTGTTCTCACACTTCTGATACAGTTCCCTGTATCAACGTGTTTTCGCGCACCTCTCATAATTTCACCTATATCACCGTGTTCTCGCACACCTCTCATATCTTCCCCTATACCACTGTGTGTTCTCGCACGTCCAATAGCCTCCCCTATATCGCTCTGTTTTCACGCACCTCTCATGTCTTCCCCTATATCGCTGTGTTTTCGTGTACCTCTCATACCTCCCCTTATATCGCTGTGTTTTCGCGCACCTCTCATAACTTCCCCTGTATTGCTGCATTTTGCGCACCTCGCATAACTTCCCCTATATTGCGGTGTTTTTATGCACATCCTATTACGTCCCCTGTATCGCTGTGTATTCGAGCACCTCCCATAGCATCCCTATATCACTGTGCCTTCGTGAACCTCTCATACCTTCCCCTATATCGCTGTGTTTTCACGCACCTCTCCTAACTTCTCCTATATCGCTGTGTTTTTGCACACCTCTCATACCTTCCCCTATATCGCTGTGTTTTCAGGCACCTCTCATGGCTTCCCCAATATCGCCGTGTATTCATGCACATCTCATACCGTCCCCTATATCGCTGTGTTTTGGCGCACCTCCCATAGCTTCAGCTACATCGCTCTTTTCGCGCACATCCCATAGCTTCACCTTGATCGCTGTGTTATTGCTCACCTCTCATAGCTTACCCTATATCGCCCTGTTTTCGCGCACCTCGCATGTCTTAACCTATATCGCTATGTTTTCGCTCCTATCATTACTTCCCCTATATCGTTGTGTTTTCTCGCACCTCTGATACATTCTCCTGTATTGCCATGTTTTCACGCACCTCTTACAATTTCCCCCTATATCGCCGTGTTCTCGCACACCTCTCATACCTTCCCCTATATCACTGTTTTTTTGCACATGTCCCATAGCGTCCCCTATATCGCTGTGTTTTCTCGCACCTCTGATACATTCCCCTATATCGCTGTGCCTTCGCACACCTCTCATACCTTCCCCTATATCGCCCTGTTTTCGCGCACCTTCCATACCTTCCCCTATATCGCTGTGTTTTCAAGCACCTCTCATACCTTCCCCTATAACGCTGTGTTTTCACACACCTCTCATAACTTCTCCTATATCGCTGTGTTTTTGTGCACCTCTCATACCTTCCCTAATACCACTGCGTTTTCATGCACATCTCATACCTTCCCCTATATCGCTGTCTTTTTGCACACATCCCATAGATTCACCTTTATCGCTGTGTTATTGCTCACCTCTCATAGCTTCCCCTATATCGCCGTGTTGTTATGCACATCTCATAATGTCCCCAATGTCGCTGGGTTTTCACGCACCTCTCATAACCTCCCCTCTATCGCCCTGTTTTCGCGCTCCTCTCATACCTTCCCTTATATATCACTGTGTTTTCACGCAGCTCTCATACCTTCCCCTATATCGCTGTGTTTTCGCACACCTCTCATGGCTTCCCGACTATCGCCGTGTATTCATGCACCTCTCATACCTTCCCCTATATCGCTGTGCTTTCACGCACCTCCATAGCTTCGCATACATCGCTGTTTTCGCGCACCTCTCATACCTTCCCCTATATCGATGTATTTTTGCGCACATCTCATACCTTTCCCTATATTGATGTGTTTTCATGCATATAACGTCCCCTATATCACTCTGTATTTTCGCACCTCCCATAGCATCCCTTCTATTGCTGTGCCTTCGCGCACCTCTCATACTTTCCCCTATATCGCCCTGTTTTCGCTCACCTTCCATACCTTCCACTATATCGCTGTGTTTTCATGCACCTCTCATAATTTCTCCTATATCGCCATATTTTTGCATACCTCTCATGGCTTCCCCAATATCGTGGTGTTTTAATGCAAATCTCTTAACATCCCATATATCGTTGTGTATTCGCGCACCTCCCATAGCTTCCCTTATATCGCTGTGCTTTCGCGCACCTCTCATACCTTCCCAAATATCGCCCTGTTTTCACGCACCTCCCATTCCTTCACCTATATCGCTGTTTTCGTGCACCTCTCGTGCATTCCCATATACCGCTGTGTTTTTGCACACCTCTCATACCTTCCCCAATATCACCGTGTTTTCATGCACATCTCATAACGTCCCCAATGTCGCTGGGTTTTCACGCACCTCTCTTAACCTCCCCTCTATCGCCCTGTTTTCGCGCTCCTCTCATACCTTCCCCTATATCACTGTGTTTTCACGCAGCTCTCATACCTTCCCCTATATCGCTGTGTTTTCGCACAACTCTCATGGCTTCCCGACTATCGCCGTGTATTCATGCACATCTCATACATTCCCCTATATGGCTGTGCTTTCGCTCACCTCCCATAGCTTCGCCTACATCGCTGTTTTCGCGCACCTCTCATACCTTCCCCTATATCGATGTTTTTTTTGCGCGCATCTCATACCTTTCCCTATATTGATGTGTTTTCATGCACATCTCATAACGTCCCCTATATCGCTCTGTATTTGTGCACCTCCCATAGCATCCCTTGGATTGCTGTGCCTTCGCGCACCTCTCATACTTTCCACTATATTGCCCTGTTTTTGCGCACCTTCCATACCTTCCACTATATCGCTGTGTTTTCATGCACCTCTCATACCTCCCTCTATATCACTGTGTTTTCACGCACCTCTCATAATTTCTCCTATATCGCCGTATTTTTGCATACCTCTCATGGCTTCCCCAATATCGCCGTGTTTTAATGCACATCTCTTAACGTCCCATATATCGCTGTGTATTCGCGCACCTGCTATAGCATCCCCTATATCGCTGTATTTTCGCACACCTCTCATGGCTTCCCCAATATCGCCGTGTTTTCATGCACATCTCATAACGTCTCCTATATCTCTGTGTATTCACGCACCTGCCATAGCATCCCCTATATCGCTGTGCCATCGCGCACCGCTCATACCTTCCCCTATATCGCCCTGTTTCCCACGCACCTCCCATGGCTTCGCATACATCGCTGTGTTTTTGCGCACCTCTCATATCTTCCCCTATATCGCCCTGTTTTCGCACACATCCCATAACTTCAACTTTATCGCTGTGTTATTGCTTACCTCTCATAGCTTCCCCTATATTGCCGTGTTTTCGCGCACCTCTCATGTCTTCACCTATATCGCTGTGTTTCCGCTCCTCTCATTACTTCCCCCATATCGCTCTGTGTTCTCGCACTTCTGATACTGTTCCCTGTATCAACGTGTTCTCGCACACCTCTCATATCTTCCCCTATATCGCTGTGTTTTCGTGTACCTCTCATACCTCCCCTTATATTGCTGTGTTTTCACGCACCTCTCATACCTTCTCCTGTATTGCTGTATTTTTGCGTACCTCTCATAACTTCCTCTATATTGCCGTGTTGTTATGCACATCACATAACGTCCCCTATATCGCTGTGTATTCGCGCACCTCCCATAGCATCCTCTATATCGCTGTGCCTTCGCGCACCTCTCATAGCTTCCCCATATCGCCGTGTTTTTGTGCATCTCTCATGTCGTCACCTAGATCGCTATGTTTTCGCTCCTCTCATTAGTTCCCCTATATCGCTGTGTTTTCTCGCACATCTGATACATTCTCCCGTATCGTCGTGTTTTCGCGCACCTCTCACAATTTCCCCTATATCGCCGTGTTCTCGCATATCTCTCATACCTTCCCCTATATCACTGTGTTTTCGCGCACGTCCCATGGCGTCTCCTATATCACTGTGTTTTCTCGCATATCTGATGCATTTCCCTGTATCGCCCTGTTTTCGCGCACATCCCATAGCTTCCACTATATTGCCCTGCTTTTGTGCGCCTCTCATACCTCCCCCAATATCGCTGTGCTTTCACGCACCTCTCATAAATTCTCCCATATCGCTGTATTTTTGTGCACCTCTCGTGGCTTCCCCAATTTTGCCGTGTTTTCATGCACGTCTCTTAATGTCCCCTATATCGCTGGGTATTCGCGCACCTCCCATAGCGTCCCCTATATCGCTGTGCTGTCGCTCACCTCTCATATCTTCCCATATATCGCCTTGTTTTCGCACACCTCCCATACCTTCCCCTATATCGTAGTCTTTTCACACACCTCTCATGGCTTCCCCAATATCGCCATATTTTCATGCACATCTCATAACGTCCCCTATATCGCTGTGTATTCACGCTCCACCCATAGAATCCCCTATATCGCTGTTTCTTTGTGCAGCTCTCATACCTTCCCCAATATCGCCCTGTTTTCGCGCACTCTCTCATGGCTTCGCCTACAAGCTGTGTTTTCGCACACCTCTCATAGCTTCCCCTATATTGCTGTCTTTTCACGTTCATCTCATAGCTTCACCTTTATCGCTGTGGTATTGCTCACCTCCCATAGCTTCCCCTATATTGCCATGTTTTCACGCAATTCTCATATCTTCACCTATATCGCTGTGTTTCCGCTCCTCTCATTACTTCCCCTATATCGCTGTGCTTTCACACACCCCTCATAATTTCTCCTATATCGCTATGTTTTTGTGCACCTCTCATACCTTCCCCTATATCGTTGTGTTTTCACGCACCTCTCATAACTTCTCCTACATTGCTGTATTTTTGCACACCTCTCACAACTTCCCCTATATCGCTGTGTTTTCGCTCCTATCATTACTTCCCCTATATCGTTGTGTTTTCTCGCACCTCTGATACATTCTCCTGTATTGCCATGTTTTCACGCACCTCTTACAATTTCCCCTATATCGCCGTGTTCTCGCACACCTCTCATACCTTCCCCTATATCACTGTTTTTTTGCACATGTTCCCCATAGCGTCCCCTATATCGCTGTGTTTTCTCGCACCTCTGATACATTCCCCTATATCGCTGTGCCTTCGCACACCTCTCATACCTTCCCCTATATCGCCCTGTTTTCGCGCACCTTCCATACCTTCCCCTATATCGCTGTGTTTTCAAGCACCTCTCATACCTTCCCCTATAACGCTGTGTTTTCACACACCTCTCATAACTTCTCCTATATCGCTGTGTTTTTGTGCACCTCTCATACCTTCCCTAATACCACTGCGTTTTCATGCACATCTCATACCTTCCCCTATATCGCTGTCTTTTTGCACACATCCCATAGATTCACCTTTATCGCTGTGTTATTGCTCACCTCTCATAGCTTCCCCTATATCGCCGTGTTGTTATGCACATCTCATAATGTCCCCAATGTCGCTGGGTTTTCACGCACCTCTCATAACCTCCCCTCTATCGCCCTGTTTTCGCGCTCCTCTCATACCTTCCCTTATATATCACTGTGTTTTCACGCAGCTCTCATACCTTCCCCTATATCGCTGTGTTTTCGCACACCTCTCATGGCTTCCCGACTATCGCCGTGTATTCATGCACCTCTCATACCTTCCCCTATATCGCTGTGCTTTCACGCACCTCCCATAGCTTCGCATACATCGCTGTTTTCGCGCACCTCTCATACCTTCCCCTATATCGATGTATTTTTGCGCACATCTCATACCTTTCCCTATATTGATGTGTTTTCATGCATATAACGTCCCCTATATCACTCTGTATTTTCGCACCTCCCATAGCATCCCTTCTATTGCTGTGCCTTCGCGCACCTCTCATACTTTCCCCTATATCGCCCTGTTTTCGCTCACCTTCCATACCTTCCACTATATCGCTGTGTTTTCATGCACCTCTCATAATTTCTCCTATATCGCCATATTTTTGCATACCTCTCATGGCTTCCCCAATATCGTGGTGTTTTAATGC
>NW_027275661.1:0-2500 GCF_030028105.1 Mobula birostris
GGCCAGGCCGGGGTGGATAACGAATTGGCCAGTCTCGGTTGGTTAACCAATTGCCCGGGCCGGGCCGGGTTGGTTAACGAATTGTCCGGGTCAGACTGGTTAACGAATTGGCATGTCCGAGTAGGTTAACGAATTGCCAGAGCCAGCTTGGTTAACGAATTGTCCGGCTGGGTTGGTGCACTCATTGCCAGGACAGGGTTGTTTAATGAATTGTCCGTTCCCAGTTGGTTCACGAATTGGCAAGGCCAGGGTGGTTAAGGAATTGTCCGGGCCAGGTTGGTTAACGAATTGCCCGTCCTGGCTGGTTAACGAATTGTCAGGGTCAGGTTGGTTACCGAATTGCCATGGCCGTGTAGGTTAACGAATTGCCAGAGCCAGCTTGGTTAACGAATTGTCCGGCCGCGTTGGTTAACGAATTGTCCGTTCCCAGTTGGTTCACGAATTGGCAAGGACAGGGTGGTTAACGAATTGTCCGGCCGGGCTGGTGCACTCATTGCCAGGACAGGGTTGGTTACCGAATTGTCCGTTCCCAGTTGGTTCACGAATTGGAAAACCAGGGTGGTTAAAGTATTGTCCGGGCCTGGTTGGTTAACGAATTGCCCGTCCTGGTTGGTTAACGAATTGTCCGGGTCAGGTTAGTTAACGAATTGCCAGGGTCTGGTTGGTTACCGAATTGTCCGGCCGGGTTGGTGCACTCATTGCCAGGACAGGGTTGGTTGACGAATTGCCCGTCCTGGTTGGTTAACGAATTGCCAGGGTCTGGTTGGTTACCGAATTGTCCGGCCGGGTTGGTGCACTCATTGCCAGGACAGGGTTGGTTGACGAATTGCCCGTCCTGGTTGGTTAACGAATTGCCAGGGTCTGGTTGGTTACCGAATTGTCCGGCCGGGTTGGTGCACTCATTGCCAGGACAGGGTTGGTTAACGAATTGTCAGGGTCAGGTTGGTTAACGAATTGCCATGGCCGGGTAGGTTAACGAATTGCCAGAGCCAGCTTGGTTAACGAATTGTCCGGCCGGGTTGGTGCACTCATTGCCAGGACAAGGTTGGTTAACGAATTGCCCGGTTCCGAATGGTTAACGTATTGCCCGGTCCCGTTCGGTTCACGAATTGCCCGCCCGCTGATTGTTAACTTTTCGCACCGGCGGGGGATGGCTTGGGTAACGAGCCTCCAAGATCTGTCGGTTAACCATTTGCCCGGTGGCAATTCGTTAACCAAGTCCGCTCCGGAAGTCTGGATGGGGGTCGGATTTGCCGGCCGAGGCCGACCCGGAGTTCCAGAGGCTCGGCCGCCGGGGTCAGATTCGGCCGCCCCTTTGACACATGCAATTTCTGTACGGGGGCATTGGCGGGGTTCCTGCAGATATATAGGGAGGCCGTTTTCACGAGTTGTTGAAGTATTCGGTAGATGGCACCGGCCTCCCCAATTGGTTAACCCGGGCCACGCGGCAGCTTTTCCGCACGATTCCGAAGATTGCCGGTATGGATTTTCGGACAAATACCCAATTGCGGAAGTCTGTCAGCGGGACCTATTCGCAGGCCCATGCCGGCCGAGGGGCGGCATTTTCCGTTTGACTACCGGTGCTCCGGCCGCCGAATGGAAACCTTGCCCGAATGAATTTCTGACAAAGTCCCGAGGCGGGAGCCAGTAAGGGGACGTATTCGGCGGGCCGTGCCGGCCGAGCGGCGGCATTTTCGGAGGGACAACCGCAGGTCCCGCCGTCGATCCGAGACCTTGGCTGAAGAGTCGAAAGTAATCTAAGTCCCGACTCGGAAGTCAGAATGAAGGCGACTTCGGGGCCCTCCTGCCGACCGAGGCGGCCGATCGACGGCGGCACTACCGGAGGGCCGCCCGCCGAGCCAGCCGCGTGCCCTCGGCGCCACGCCGGTTAACCAATTGCCGTCGGAAGCCTGTGAAGGTCGGATCTGCCCCGTCGGGCGGGCCCGAGGTGCCCCGCGACCGGCATGAGCTCCGGGCGTCGTGCCGCCGGTTTGACACATGTCATTGTTGCACGGTCTGTCGCGGCTCTGGTTAACGAGTTAGGCCCGGAAGTCACTATGGGGGTCGGATTTGCCCCGCCTGGCGGGGCCAGAGTGCGACCTTCCCGGCAGGACTTCCGGGAGGCATCCCGCCGACTTGACACATGCAATTTCTGTACGGGGGGATTGGCGGGGTTCCCGGAGATTTACGGGAACACGTTTTCCAGACACACTTAGCAGGGTGACTAGTGGTACGGTTGACACAGTGCAGAGTTCTAAGTGAGCCTTACTCAATTGTGACTCAGTAAGCGGGAGGCCGGGCGAGCTCCGACTTACAATGATAAAAGCTTTTTTTCGCTATTTCCGAAAAAAATGACAAAGTCCAAGAACGCAGCGGGGGCTGCGGACAGACAGAGTCTGAGCGCGGACCGCGGGCGGCGGCCGGCAGACCGACGGTGGCAAAAGCTTTATATCGATCCGAAAAGCAAAGAGGCATTGTGTGTACCAAGACGGAGAAGGGA
>NW_027275661.1:15000-22500 GCF_030028105.1 Mobula birostris
GGTTAACGACTTGACCGTGCAGGGTTGGTTAACGCCTTGTCAGGAGCGTGCGCGGTTGGTTCACGAAACTGCCTGTTCCGGGTTTCTAGAGCATTGTCAGGCCCGGCCGGCCGGGTTAGCGGCTTGCCAGACCCAACTTGACGAAATTCAGTGCGGCGCGGGTAAACGGCGGGAGTAACTATGACTCTCCCATGGGCCAGCAAGGCGTTTCTGATGAACATCGGCCGGGACATTTTGACGGCGGGGCAAGAACTAGTTGTTATTGAGGGTGAAGGGTTTGTCCTCAGCTGGTTGATTGTCGAATAGTCGGGGCTGCCGGGCCGGTTACCGATTTGCCCGGCCGGCTTGGTTAACCATTTGCCCGAGCCGGGTTGGTTAATGAATTGCCATGGCCGGGTTGGTTAACGCAGTTTCAGGGTTGGGCTTGATTAACGATTTGCCCGAGCAGGGTTGGCTAACGCATTGTCAGGAGCGTGCGCGGTTGGTTCACGAAACTGCCTGTTCCGGGTTTCTAGAGCGTTGTCAGGCCCGGCCGGCCGGGTTAGCGGCTTGCCAGACCCAACTTGACGAAATTCAGTGCGGCGCGGGTAAACGGCGGGAGTAACTATGACTCTCTTAAGGTAAGGAGGGGGGCCCATGGGCCAGCAAGGAGTTTCTGATGAACATCGGCCGGGACATTTTGACGGCGGGGCAAGACGTAGTTGTTATTGAGGGTGAAGGGTTTGTCCTCAGCTGGTTGATTGTCGAATAGTCGGGGCTGCCGGGCCGGTTACCGATTTGCCCGGCCGGCTTGGTTAACCATTTGCCCGGGCCGGGTTGGTTAACGAATTGTCAGGTTTGGGCTTGGTTAACCATTTGCCCGGGCCGGGTTGGTTAGCGAATTGTCATGGTTGGGTTGGTTAACGAATTGTCGGGTTTGGGCTTGGTTAACGATTTGCCCGAGCAGGGTGGGTGAACACATTGTCAGGAGCGTGCGCAGTTGGTTCACGAAACTGCCTGTTCCGGGTTTCTAGAGCGTTGTCAGGCCCGGCCGGCCGGGTTAGCGGCTTGCCAGACCCAACTTGACGAAATTCAGTGCGGCGCGGGTAAACGGCGGGAGTAACTATGACTCTCTTAAGGTAAGGAGGGGGGCCCATGGGCCAGCAAGGAGTTTCTGATGAACCTCGGCCGGGACATTTTGACGGCGGGGCAAGAACTAGTTGTTATTGAGGGCGAAGGGTTTGTCCTCAGCGGGTTGATTGTCGAATTGTCGGGACTGCCGGGCCGGTTAGCGATTTGCCCGGCCGGCTTGGTTAACCATTTGCCCGAGCCGGGTTGGTTACCGAATTGTCTGGGTTGGGCTTGGTTAACCATTTGCCCGGGCCGGGTTGGTTAGCGAATTGCCATGGTTGGGTTGGTTATCGAATTGTCGGGTTTGGGCTTGGTTAACGATTTGCCCGAGCAGGGTGGGTGAACGCATTGTCAGGAGCGTGCGCGGTTGGTTCACGAAACTGCCTGTTCCGGGTTTCTAGAGCGTTGTCAGGCCCGGCCGGCCGGGTTAGCGGCTTGCCAGACCCAACTTGACGAAATTCAGTGCGGCGCGGGTAAACGGCGGGAGTAACTATGACTCTCTTAAGGTATATAAGGAGGGGGGCCCATGGGCCAGGAAGGAGTTTCTGATGAACATCGGCCGGGACATTTTGACGGCGGGGCAAGACGTCGTTGTTATTGAGGGTGAAGGGTTTGTCCTCAGCTGGTTGATTGTCGAATAGTCGGGGCTGCCGGGCCGGTTACCGATTTGCCCGGCCGGCTTGGTTAACCATTTGCCCGGGCCGGGTTGGTTAACGAATTGTCAGGGTTGGGCTTGGTTAACCATTTGCCCGGGCCGGGTTGGTTAGCGAATTGCCATGGTTGGGTTGGTTAACGAATTGTCGGGTTTGGGCTTGGTTAACGACTTGACCGTGGAGGGTTGGTTAACGCCTTGTCAGGAGCGTGCGCGGTTGGTTCACGAAACTGCCTGTTCCGGGTTTCTAGAGCATTGTCAGGCCCGGCCGGCCGGGTTAGCGGCTTGCCAGACCCAACTTGACGAAATTCAGTGCGGCGCGGGTAAACGGCGGGAGTAACTATGACTCTCTTAAGGTAAGGAGGGGGGCCCATGGGCCAGCAAGGAGTTTCTGATGAACATCGGCCGGGACATTTTGACGGCGGGGCAAGAACTAGTTGTTATTGAGGGTGAAGGGTTTGTCCTCAGCTGGTTGATTGTCGAATAGTCGGGGCTGCCGGGCCGGTTACCGATTTGCCCGGCCGGCTTGGTTAACCATTTGCCCGAGCCGGGTTGGTTAATGAATTGCCATGGCCGGGTTGGTTAACGCAGTTTCAGGGTTGGGCTTGATTAACGATTTGCCCGAGCAGGGTTGGCTAACGCATTGTCAGGAGCGTGCGCGGTTGGTTCACGAAACTGCCTGTTCCGGGTTTCTAGAGCGTTGTCAGGCCCGGCCGGCCGGGTTAGCGGCTTGCCAGACCCAACTTGACGAAATTCAGTGCGGCGCGGGTAAACGGCGGGAGTAACTATGACTCTCTTAAGGTTAAGGAGGGGGGCCCATGGGCCAGCAAGGAGTTTCTGGTGAACATCGGCCGGGACATTTTGACGGCGGGGCAAGACGTCGTTGTTATTGAGGGTGAAGGGTTTGTCCTCAGCTGGTTGATTGTCGAATTGTCGGGACTGCCGGGCCGGTTACCGATTTGCCCGGCCGGCTTGGTTAACCATTTGCCCGAGCCGGGTTGGTTACCGAATTGTCAGGGTTGGGCTTGGTTAACCATTTGTCCGAGCCGGGTTGGTTAATGAATTGCCATGGCCGGGTTGGTTAACGCAGTTTCAGGGTTGGGCTTGATTAACGATTTGCCCGAGCAGGGTTGGCTAACGCATTGTCAGGAGCGTGCGCGGTTGGTTCACGAAACTGCCTGTTCCGGGTTTCTAGAGCGTTGTCAGGCCCGGCCGGCCGGGTTAGCGGCTTGCCAGACCCAACTTGACGAAATTCAGTGCGGCGCGGGTAAACGGCGGGAGTAACTATGACTCTCTTAAGGTATGGAGGGGGGCCCATGGGCCAGCAAGGAGTTTCTGATGAACATCGGCCGGGACATTTTGACGGCGGGGCAAGAACTAGTTGTTATTGAGGGCGAAGGGTTTGTCCTCAGCGGGTTCATTGTCGAATTGTCGGGACTGCCGGGCCGGTTAGCGATTTGCCCGGCCGGCTTGGTTAACCATTTGCCCGAGCCGGGTTGGTTACCGAATTGTCAGGGTTGGGCTTGGTTAACCATTTGCCCGAGCCGCGTTGGTTAATGAATTGCCATGGCCGGGTTGGTTATCGAATTGTCGGGTTTGGGCTTGGTTAACGATTTGCCCGAGCAGGGTGGGTGAACGCATTGTCAGGAGCGTGCGCGGTTGGTTCACGAAACTGCCTGTTCCGGGTTTCTAGAGCATTGTCAGGCCCGGCCGGCCGGGTTAGCGGCTTGCCAGACCCAACTTGACGAAATTCAGTGCGGCGCGGGTAAACGGCGGGAGTAACTATGACTCTCTTAAGGTAAGGAGGGGGGCCCATGGGCCAGCAAGGAGTTTCTGATGAACATCGGCCGGGACATTTTGACGGCGGGGCAAGACGTCGTTGTTTTTGAGGGCGAAGGGTTTGTCCTCAGCTGGTTGATTGCCGAATTGTCGGGACTGCCGGGCCGGTTAACGATTTGCCCGGCCGGCTTGGTTAACCATTTGCCCGGGCCGGGTTGGTTAACGAATTGTCAGGGTTGGGCTTGGTTACCCATTTGCCCGGCCCCGGGTTGGTTAGCGAATTGCCATGGTTGGGTTGGTTATCGAATTGTCGGGTTTGGGCTTGGTTACCGATTTGCCCGAGCAGGGTTGGCTAACGCATTGTCAGGAGCGTGCGCGGTTGGTTCACGAAACTGCCTGTTCCGGGTTTCTAGAGCGTTGTCAGGCCCGGCCGGCCGGGTTAGCGGCTTGCCAGACCCAACTTGACGAAATTCAGTGCGGCGCGGGTAAACGGCGGGAGTAACTATGACTCTCTTAAGGTAAGGAGGGGGGCCCATGGGCCAGCAAGGAGTTTCTGATGAACATCGGCCGGGACATTTTGACGGCGGGGCAAGACGTAGTTGTTATTGAGGGTGAAGGGTTTGTCCTCAGCTGGTTGATTGTCGAATAGTCGGGGCTGCCGGGCCGGTTACCGATTTGCCCGGCCGGCTTGGTTAACCATTTGCCCGGGCCGGGTTGGTTAACGAATTGTCAGGTTTGGGCTTGGTTAACCATTTGCCCGGGCCGGGTTGGTTAGCGAATTGTCATGGTTGGGTTGGTTAACGCATTGTCAGGGTTGGGCTTGGTTAACGATTTGCCCGAGCAGGGTGGGTGAACGCATTGTCAGGAGCGTGCGCGGTTGGTTCACGAAACTGCCTGTTCCGGGTTTCTAGAGCGTTGTCAGGCCCGGCCGGCCGGGTTAGCGGGTTGCCAGACCCAACTTGACGAAATTCAGTGCGGCGCGGGTAAACGGCGGGAGTGTTGGTTAACGAATTGTCAGGGTTGGGCTTGGTTAAGCATTTGCCCGAGCCGGGTTGGTTAGCGAATTGCCATGGTTGGGTTGGTTAAGGAATTGTCGGGTTTGGGCTTGGTTAACGACTTGACCGTGCAGGGTTGGTTAACGAATTGTCGGGGTTGGGCTTGGTTAACGATTTGCCCGAGCAGGGTTGGTTAGCGAATTGTCAAGGGTTCGGCTTGGTTAACGACTTGACCGTGCAGGGTTGGTTAGCCCATTGTCAGGAGCGTGCGCGGTTGGTTCACGAAACTGCCTGTTCCGGGTTTCGAGAGCGTTGTCAGGCCCGGCCGGCCGGGTTAGCGGCTTGCCAGACCCAACTTAACGAAATTCATTGCAGCGCGGGTAATCGGCGGGAGTCGCTTGGTTAACGTTATGGCCGGGCCAGGCTGGTTAATCAATTGTCCAGGCCCGGTTGGTTACCCAATTGGCCAGGCCGGGGTGGATAACGAATTGGCCAGTCTCGGTTGGTTAACCAATTGCCCGGGCCGGGCCGGGTTGGTTAACGAATTGTCCGGGTCAGACTGGTTAACGAATTGGCATGTCCGAGTAGGTTAACGAATTGCCAGAGCCAGCTTGGTTAACGAATTGTCCGGCTGGGTTGGTGCACTCATTGCCAGGACAGGGTTGTTTAATGAATTGTCCGTTCCCAGTTGGTTCACGAATTGGCAAGGCCAGGGTGGTTAAGGAATTGTCCGGGCCAGGTTGGTTAACGAATTGCCCGTCCTGGCTGGTTAACGAATTGTCAGGGTCAGGTTGGTTACCGAATTGCCATGGCCGTGTAGGTTAACGAATTGCCAGAGCCAGCTTGGTTAACGAATTGTCCGGCCGCGTTGGTTAACGAATTGTCCGTTCCCAGTTGGTTCACGAATTGGCAAGGACAGGGTGGTTAACGAATTGTCCGGCCGGGCTGGTGCACTCATTGCCAGGACAGGGTTGGTTACCGAATTGTCCGTTCCCAGTTGGTTCACGAATTGGAAAACCAGGGTGGTTAAAGTATTGTCCGGGCCTGGTTGGTTAACGAATTGCCCGTCCTGGTTGGTTAACGAATTGTCCGGGTCAGGTTAGTTAACGAATTGCCAGGGTCTGGTTGGTTACCGAATTGTCCGGCCGGGTTGGTGCACTCATTGCCAGGACAGGGTTGGTTGACGAATTGCCCGTCCTGGTTGGTTAACGAATTGCCAGGGTCTGGTTGGTTACCGAATTGTCCGGCCGGGTTGGTGCACTCATTGCCAGGACAGGGTTGGTTGACGAATTGCCCGTCCTGGTTGGTTAACGAATTGCCAGGGTCTGGTTGGTTACCGAATTGTCCGGCCGGGTTGGTGCACTCATTGCCAGGACAGGGTTGGTTAACGAATTGTCAGGGTCAGGTTGGTTAACGAATTGCCATGGCCGGGTAGGTTAACGAATTGCCAGAGCCAGCTTGGTTAACGAATTGTCCGGCCGGGTTGGTGCACTCATTGCCAGGACAAGGTTGGTTAACGAATTGCCCGGTTCCGAATGGTTAACGTATTGCCCGGTCCCGTTCGGTTCACGAATTGCCCGCCCGCTGATTGTTAACTTTTCGCACCGGCGGGGGATGGCTTGGGTAACGAGCCTCCAAGATCTGTCGGTTAACCATTTGCCCGGTGGCAATTCGTTAACCAAGTCCGCTCCGGAAGTCTGGATGGGGGTCGGATTTGCCGGCCGAGGCCGACCCGGAGTTCCAGAGGCTCGGCCGCCGGGGTCAGATTCGGCCGCCCCTTTGACACATGCAATTTCTGTACGGGGGCATTGGCGGGGTTCCTGCAGATATATAGGGAGGCCGTTTTCACGAGTTGTTGAAGTATTCGGTAGATGGCACCGGCCTCCCCAATTGGTTAACCCGGGCCACGCGGCAGCTTTTCCGCACGATTCCGAAGATTGCCGGTATGGATTTTCGGACAAATACCCAATTGCGGAAGTCTGTCAGCGGGACCTATTCGCAGGCCCATGCCGGCCGAGGGGCGGCATTTTCCGTTTGACTACCGGTGCTCCGGCCGCCGAATGGAAACCTTGCCCGAATGAATTTCTGACAAAGTCCCGAGGCGGGAGCCAGTAAGGGGACGTATTCGGCGGGCCGTGCCGGCCGAGCGGCGGCATTTTCGGAGGGACAACCGCAGGTCCCGCCGTCGATCCGAGACCTTGGCTGAAGAGTCGAAAGTAATCTAAGTCCCGACTCGGAAGTCAGAATGAAGGCGACTTCGGGGCCCTCCTGCCGACCGAGGCGGCCGATCGACGGCGGCACTACCGGAGGGCCGCCCGCCGAGCCAGCCGCGTGCCCTCGGCGCCACGCCGGTTAACCAATTGCCGTCGGAAGCCTGTGAAGGTCGGATCTGCCCCGTCGGGCGGGCCCGAGGTGCCCCGCGACCGGCATGAGCTCCGGGCGTCGTGCCGCCGGTTTGACACATGTCATTGTTGCACGGTCTGTCGCGGCTCTGGTTAACGAGTTAGGCCCGGAAGTCACTATGGGGGTCGGATTTGCCCCGCCTGGCGGGGCCAGAGTGCGACCTTCCCGGCAGGACTTCCGGGAGGCATCCCGCCGACTTGACACATGCAATTTCTGTACGGGGGGATTGGCGGGGTTCCCGGAGATTTACGGGAACACGTTTTCCAGACACACTTAGCAGGGTGACTAGTGGTACGGTTGACACAGTGCAGAGTTCTAAGTGAGCCTTACTCAATTGTGACTCAGTAAGCGGGAGGCCGGGCGAGCTCCGACTTACAATGATAAAAGCTTTTTTTCGCTATTTCCGAAAAAAATGACAAAGTCCAAGAACGCAGCGGGGGCTGCGGACAGACAGAGTCTGAGCGCGGACCGCGGGCGGCGGCCGGCAGACCGACGGTGGCAAAAGCTTTATATCGATCCGAAAAGCAAAGAGGCATTGTGTGTACCAAGACGGAGAAGGGA
>NW_027275661.1:35000-42500 GCF_030028105.1 Mobula birostris
GGTTAACGACTTGACCGTGCAGGGTTGGTTAACGCCTTGTCAGGAGCGTGCGCGGTTGGTTCACGAAACTGCCTGTTCCGGGTTTCTAGAGCATTGTCAGGCCCGGCCGGCCGGGTTAGCGGCTTGCCAGACCCAACTTGACGAAATTCAGTGCGGCGCGGGTAAACGGCGGGAGTAACTATGACTCTCCCATGGGCCAGCAAGGCGTTTCTGATGAACATCGGCCGGGACATTTTGACGGCGGGGCAAGAACTAGTTGTTATTGAGGGTGAAGGGTTTGTCCTCAGCTGGTTGATTGTCGAATAGTCGGGGCTGCCGGGCCGGTTACCGATTTGCCCGGCCGGCTTGGTTAACCATTTGCCCGAGCCGGGTTGGTTAATGAATTGCCATGGCCGGGTTGGTTAACGCAGTTTCAGGGTTGGGCTTGATTAACGATTTGCCCGAGCAGGGTTGGCTAACGCATTGTCAGGAGCGTGCGCGGTTGGTTCACGAAACTGCCTGTTCCGGGTTTCTAGAGCGTTGTCAGGCCCGGCCGGCCGGGTTAGCAGGCTGCCAGACCCAACTTGACGAAATTCAGTGCGGCGCGGGTAAACGGCGGGAGTAACTATGACTCTCTTAAGGGAAGGAGGGGGGGCCCATGGGCCAGCAAGGAGTTTCTGATGAACATCGGCCGGGACATTTTGACGGCGGGGCAAGAACTAGTTGTTATTGAGGGCGAAGGGTTTGTCCTCAGCTGGTTGATTGTCGAATTGTCGGGACTGCCGGGCCGGTTAACGATTTGCCCGGCCGGCTTGGTTAACCATTTGCCCGGGCCGGGTTGGTTAACGAATTGTCAGGGTTGGGCTTGGTTACCCATTTGCCCGGCCCCGGGTTGGTTAGCGAATTGCCATGGTTGGGTTGGTTATCGAATTGTCGGGTTTGGGCTTGGTTACCGATTTGCCCGAGCAGGGTTGGCTAACGCATTGTCAGGAGCGTGCGCGGTTGGTTCACGAAACTGCCTGTTCCGGGTTTCTAGAGCGTTGTCAGGCCCGGCCGGCCGGGTTAGCGGCTTGCCAGACCCAACTTGACGAAATTCAGTGCGGCGCGGGTAAACGGCGGGAGTAACTATGACTCTCTTAAGGTAAGGAGGGGGGCCCATGGGCCAGCAAGGAGTTTCTGATGAACATCGGCCGGGACATTTTGACGGCGGGGCAAGACGTAGTTGTTATTGAGGGTGAAGGGTTTGTCCTCAGCTGGTTGATTGTCGAATAGTCGGGGCTGCCGGGCCGGTTACCGATTTGCCCGGCCGGCTTGGTTAACCATTTGCCCGGGCCGGGTTGGTTAACGAATTGTCAGGTTTGGGCTTGGTTAACCATTTGCCCGGGCCGGGTTGGTTAGCGAATTGTCATGGTTGGGTTGGTTAACGAATTGTCGGGTTTGGGCTTGGTTAACGATTTGCCCGAGCAGGGTGGGTGAACACATTGTCAGGAGCGTGCGCAGTTGGTTCACGAAACTGCCTGTTCCGGGTTTCTAGAGCGTTGTCAGGCCCGGCCGGCCGGGTTAGCGGCTTGCCAGACCCAACTTGACGAAATTCAGTGCGGCGCGGGTAAACGGCGGGAGTAACTATGACTCTCTTAAGGTAAGGAGGGGGGCCCATGGGCCAGGAAGGAGTTTCTGATGAACATCGGCCGGGACATTTTGACGGCGGGGCAAGACGTCGTTGTTATTGAGGGTGAAGGGTTTGTCCTCAGCTGGTTGATTGTCGAATAGTCGGGGCTGCCGGGCCGGTTACCGATTTGCCCGGCCGGCTTGGTTAACCATTTGCCCGGGCCGGGTTGGTTAACGAATTGTCAGGGTTGGGCTTGGTTAACCATTTGCCCGGGCCGGGTTGGTTAGCGAATTGCCATGGTTGGGTTGGTTAACGAATTGTCGGGTTTGGGCTTGGTTAACGACTTGACCGTGCAGGGTTGGTTAACGCCTTGTCAGGAGCGTGCGCGGTTGGTTCACGAAACTGCCTGTTCCGGGTTTCTAGAGCATTGTCAGGCCCGGCCGGCCGGGTTAGCGGCTTGCCAGACCCAACTTGACGAAATTCAGTGCGGCGCGGGTAAACGGCGGGAGTAACTATGACTCTCTTAAGGTAAGGAGGGGGGCCCATGGGCCAGCAAGGAGTTTCTGATGAACATCGGCCGGGACATTTTGACGGCGGGGCAAGAACTAGTTGTTATTGAGGGTGAAGGGTTTGTCCTCAGCTGGTTGATTGTCGAATAGTCGGGGCTGCCGGGCCGGTTACCGATTTGCCCGGCCGGCTTGGTTAACCATTTGCCCGAGCCGGGTTGGTTAATGAATTGCCATGGCCGGGTTGGTTAACGCAGTTTCAGGGTTGGGCTTGATTAACGATTTGCCCGAGCAGGGTTGGCTAACGCATTGTCAGGAGCGTGCGCGGTTGGTTCACGAAACTGCCTGTTCCGGGTTTCTAGAGCGTTGTCAGGCCCGGCCGGCCGGGTTAGCGGCTTGCCAGACCCAACTTGACGAAATTCAGTGCGGCGCGGGTAAACGGCGGGAGTAACTATGACTCTCTTAAGGTTAAGGAGGGGGGCCCATGGGCCAGCAAGGAGTTTCTGGTGAACATCGGCCGGGACATTTTGACGGCGGGGCAAGACGTCGTTGTTATTGAGGGTGAAGGGTTTGTCCTCAGCTGGTTGATTGTCGAATTGTCGGGACTGCCGGGCCGGTTACCGATTTGCCCGGCCGGCTTGGTTAACCATTTGCCCGAGCCGGGTTGGTTACCGAATTGTCAGGGTTGGGCTTGGTTAACCATTTGTCCGAGCCGGGTTGGTTAATGAATTGCCATGGCCGGGTTGGTTAACGCAGTTTCAGGGTTGGGCTTGATTAACGATTTGCCCGAGCAGGGTTGGCTAACGCATTGTCAGGAGCGTGCGCGGTTGGTTCACGAAACTGCCTGTTCCGGGTTTCTAGAGCGTTGTCAGGCCCGGCCGGCCGGGTTAGCGGCTTGCCAGACCCAACTTGACGAAATTCAGTGCGGCGCGGGTAAACGGCGGGAGTAACTATGACTCTCTTAAGGTATGGAGGGGGGCCCATGGGCCAGCAAGGAGTTTCTGATGAACATCGGCCGGGACATTTTGACGGCGGGGCAAGAACTAGTTGTTATTGAGGGCGAAGGGTTTGTCCTCAGCGGGTTCATTGTCGAATTGTCGGGACTGCCGGGCCGGTTAGCGATTTGCCCGGCCGGCTTGGTTAACCATTTGCCCGAGCCGGGTTGGTTACCGAATTGTCAGGGTTGGGCTTGGTTAACCATTTGCCCGAGCCGCGTTGGTTAATGAATTGCCATGGCCGGGTTGGTTATCGAATTGTCGGGTTTGGGCTTGGTTAACGATTTGCCCGAGCAGGGTGGGTGAACGCATTGTCAGGAGCGTGCGCGGTTGGTTCACGAAACTGCCTGTTCCGGGTTTCTAGAGCATTGTCAGGCCCGGCCGGCCGGGTTAGCGGCTTGCCAGACCCAACTTGACGAAATTCAGTGCGGCGCGGGTAAACGGCGGGAGTAACTATGACTCTCTTAAGGTAAGGAGGGGGGCCCATGGGCCAGCAAGGAGTTTCTGATGAACATCGGCCGGGACATTTTGACGGCGGGGCAAGACGTCGTTGTTTTTGAGGGCGAAGGGTTTGTCCTCAGCTGGTTGATTGCCGAATTGTCGGGACTGCCGGGCCGGTTAACGATTTGCCCGGCCGGCTTGGTTAACCATTTGCCCGGGCCGGGTTGGTTAACGAATTGTCAGGGTTGGGCTTGGTTACCCATTTGCCCGGCCCCGGGTTGGTTAGCGAATTGCCATGGTTGGGTTGGTTATCGAATTGTCGGGTTTGGGCTTGGTTACCGATTTGCCCGAGCAGGGTTGGCTAACGCATTGTCAGGAGCGTGCGCGGTTGGTTCACGAAACTGCCTGTTCCGGGTTTCTAGAGCGTTGTCAGGCCCGGCCGGCCGGGTTAGCGGCTTGCCAGACCCAACTTGACGAAATTCAGTGCGGCGCGGGTAAACGGCGGGAGTAACTATGACTCTCTTAAGGTAAGGAGGGGGGCCCATGGGCCAGCAAGGAGTTTCTGATGAACATCGGCCGGGACATTTTGACGGCGGGGCAAGACGTAGTTGTTATTGAGGGTGAAGGGTTTGTCCTCAGCTGGTTGATTGTCGAATAGTCGGGGCTGCCGGGCCGGTTACCGATTTGCCCGGCCGGCTTGGTTAACCATTTGCCCGGGCCGGGTTGGTTAACGAATTGTCAGGTTTGGGCTTGGTTAACCATTTGCCCGGGCCGGGTTGGTTAGCGAATTGTCATGGTTGGGTTGGTTAACGCATTGTCAGGGTTGGGCTTGGTTAACGATTTGCCCGAGCAGGGTGGGTGAACGCATTGTCAGGAGCGTGCGCGGTTGGTTCACGAAACTGCCTGTTCCGGGTTTCTAGAGCGTTGTCAGGCCCGGCCGGCCGGGTTAGCGGGTTGCCAGACCCAACTTGACGAAATTCAGTGCGGCGCGGGTAAACGGCGGGAGTGTTGGTTAACGAATTGTCAGGGTTGGGCTTGGTTAAGCATTTGCCCGAGCCGGGTTGGTTAGCGAATTGCCATGGTTGGGTTGGTTAAGGAATTGTCGGGTTTGGGCTTGGTTAACGACTTGACCGTGCAGGGTTGGTTAACGAATTGTCGGGGTTGGGCTTGGTTAACGATTTGCCCGAGCAGGGTTGGTTAGCGAATTGTCAAGGGTTCGGCTTGGTTAACGACTTGACCGTGCAGGGTTGGTTAGCCCATTGTCAGGAGCGTGCGCGGTTGGTTCACGAAACTGCCTGTTCCGGGTTTCGAGAGCGTTGTCAGGCCCGGCCGGCCGGGTTAGCGGCTTGCCAGACCCAACTTAACGAAATTCATTGCAGCGCGGGTAATCGGCGGGAGTCGCTTGGTTAACGTTATGGCCGGGCCAGGCTGGTTAATCAATTGTCCAGGCCCGGTTGGTTACCCAATTGGCCAGGCCGGGGTGGATAACGAATTGGCCAGTCTCGGTTGGTTAACCAATTGCCCGGGCCGGGCCGGGTTGGTTAACGAATTGTCCGGGTCAGACTGGTTAACGAATTGGCATGTCCGAGTAGGTTAACGAATTGCCAGAGCCAGCTTGGTTAACGAATTGTCCGGCTGGGTTGGTGCACTCATTGCCAGGACAGGGTTGTTTAATGAATTGTCCGTTCCCAGTTGGTTCACGAATTGGCAAGGCCAGGGTGGTTAAGGAATTGTCCGGGCCAGGTTGGTTAACGAATTGCCCGTCCTGGCTGGTTAACGAATTGTCAGGGTCAGGTTGGTTACCGAATTGCCATGGCCGTGTAGGTTAACGAATTGCCAGAGCCAGCTTGGTTAACGAATTGTCCGGCCGCGTTGGTTAACGAATTGTCCGTTCCCAGTTGGTTCACGAATTGGCAAGGACAGGGTGGTTAACGAATTGTCCGGCCGGGCTGGTGCACTCATTGCCAGGACAGGGTTGGTTACCGAATTGTCCGTTCCCAGTTGGTTCACGAATTGGAAAACCAGGGTGGTTAAAGTATTGTCCGGGCCTGGTTGGTTAACGAATTGCCCGTCCTGGTTGGTTAACGAATTGTCCGGGTCAGGTTAGTTAACGAATTGCCAGGGTCTGGTTGGTTACCGAATTGTCCGGCCGGGTTGGTGCACTCATTGCCAGGACAGGGTTGGTTGACGAATTGCCCGTCCTGGTTGGTTAACGAATTGCCAGGGTCTGGTTGGTTACCGAATTGTCCGGCCGGGTTGGTGCACTCATTGCCAGGACAGGGTTGGTTGACGAATTGCCCGTCCTGGTTGGTTAACGAATTGCCAGGGTCTGGTTGGTTACCGAATTGTCCGGCCGGGTTGGTGCACTCATTGCCAGGACAGGGTTGGTTAACGAATTGTCAGGGTCAGGTTGGTTAACGAATTGCCATGGCCGGGTAGGTTAACGAATTGCCAGAGCCAGCTTGGTTAACGAATTGTCCGGCCGGGTTGGTGCACTCATTGCCAGGACAAGGTTGGTTAACGAATTGCCCGGTTCCGAATGGTTAACGTATTGCCCGGTCCCGTTCGGTTCACGAATTGCCCGCCCGCTGATTGTTAACTTTTCGCACCGGCGGGGGATGGCTTGGGTAACGAGCCTCCAAGATCTGTCGGTTAACCATTTGCCCGGTGGCAATTCGTTAACCAAGTCCGCTCCGGAAGTCTGGATGGGGGTCGGATTTGCCGGCCGAGGCCGACCCGGAGTTCCAGAGGCTCGGCCGCCGGGGTCAGATTCGGCCGCCCCTTTGACACATGCAATTTCTGTACGGGGGCATTGGCGGGGTTCCTGCAGATATATAGGGAGGCCGTTTTCACGAGTTGTTGAAGTATTCGGTAGATGGCACCGGCCTCCCCAATTGGTTAACCCGGGCCACGCGGCAGCTTTTCCGCACGATTCCGAAGATTGCCGGTATGGATTTTCGGACAAATACCCAATTGCGGAAGTCTGTCAGCGGGACCTATTCGCAGGCCCATGCCGGCCGAGGGGCGGCATTTTCCGTTTGACTACCGGTGCTCCGGCCGCCGAATGGAAACCTTGCCCGAATGAATTTCTGACAAAGTCCCGAGGCGGGAGCCAGTAAGGGGACGTATTCGGCGGGCCGTGCCGGCCGAGCGGCGGCATTTTCGGAGGGACAACCGCAGGTCCCGCCGTCGATCCGAGACCTTGGCTGAAGAGTCGAAAGTAATCTAAGTCCCGACTCGGAAGTCAGAATGAAGGCGACTTCGGGGCCCTCCTGCCGACCGAGGCGGCCGATCGACGGCGGCACTACCGGAGGGCCGCCCGCCGAGCCAGCCGCGTGCCCTCGGCGCCACGCCGGTTAACCAATTGCCGTCGGAAGCCTGTGAAGGTCGGATCTGCCCCGTCGGGCGGGCCCGAGGTGCCCCGCGACCGGCATGAGCTCCGGGCGTCGTGCCGCCGGTTTGACACATGTCATTGTTGCACGGTCTGTCGCGGCTCTGGTTAACGAGTTAGGCCCGGAAGTCACTATGGGGGTCGGATTTGCCCCGCCTGGCGGGGCCAGAGTGCGACCTTCCCGGCAGGACTTCCGGGAGGCATCCCGCCGACTTGACACATGCAATTTCTGTACGGGGGGATTGGCGGGGTTCCCGGAGATTTACGGGAACACGTTTTCCAGACACACTTAGCAGGGTGACTAGTGGTACGGTTGACACAGTGCAGAGTTCTAAGTGAGCCTTACTCAATTGTGACTCAGTAAGCGGGAGGCCGGGCGAGCTCCGACTTACAATGATAAAAGCTTTTTTTCGCTATTTCCGAAAAAAATGACAAAGTCCAAGAACGCAGCGGGGGCTGCGGACAGACAGAGTCTGAGCGCGGACCGCGGGCGGCGGCCGGCAGACCGACGGTGGCAAAAGCTTTATATCGATCCGAAAAGCAAAGAGGCATTGTGTGTACCAAGACGGAGAAGGGACA